>NW_028270181.1:7596075-7896075 GCF_037043375.1 Chiloscyllium plagiosum
CCTCTCTCTCTCCCTCCCTCCCTCCCTCCTTTATCCCATTCCCCTCTCTCTCTCCCTCCCTCCTTTATCCCCATTCCCCTCTCTCTCTCCCTCCCTCCTTTATTCCCATTCCCCTCTCTCTCTCCCTCCCTCCTTTATCCCCATTCCCCTCTCTCTCTCTCCCCCTCCCTCATTTATCCCCATTCCTCTCTCTCTCCCTCCCTCCTTTATCCCCATTCCCCTCTCTCTCTCCCTCCCTCCTTTATTCCCATTCCCCTCTCTCTCTCTCCCCCTCCCTCATTTATCCCCATTCCTCTCTCTCTCCCTCCCTCCCTCCTTTATCCCCATTCCTCTCTCTCTCTCTCTCCTTTATCCCCGCCCCCTGTCAGTCTCTGGGTCAGCTGACCGGCCCTGACCCCGGAAGTAGACTCTCTCTCTCTCAGTGAGTTTCCGGTGTTGTGGCGGCGGGCAGGCGCTGCCGGTGGGTGAGATGTGGGAGTCTGGGGAGGGGACGGGGGGCGGTGAGAGGGGGCTGGGGGTGTTTGGGGTGAGGGGTTGTCGGTGAGAGGGGGCTGGGGGGTGTTTGGGGTGAGGGGTTGTCGGTGAGGAGGGGCTGGAGGGGTGTTTGGGGTGAGGGGTTGTCGGTGAGAGGGGGCTGGGGGGGTGTTTGGGGTGAGGGGTTGTCGGTGAGAGGGGGCTGGGGGGTGTTTGGGTGAGGGGTTGTCGGTGAGAGGGGGCTGGGGGGGTGTTTGGGGTGTGGGGTTGTCTGTGAGAGGGGGCTGGGGGTGTTTGGGGTGAGGGGTTGTCGGTGAGAGGGGGCTGGGGGGTGTTTGGGGTGAGGGGTTGTCGGTGAGGAGGGGCTGGAGGGGTGTTTGGGGTGAGGGGTTGTCGGTGAGAGGGGGCTGGGGGGTGTTTGGGGTGAGGGGTTGTCGGTGAGGAGGGGCTGGAGGGGTGTTTGGGGTGAGGGGTTGTCGGTGAGAGGGGGCTGGGGGGGTGTTTGGGGTGTGGGGTTGTCTGTGAGAGGGGGCTGGGGGGTGTTTGGGGTGAGGGGTTGTCGGTGAGAGGTGGCTGGGGGGTGTTTGGGGTGAGGGGTTGTCGGTGAGTGGGCTGGGGGGTGTTTGGGGTGAGGGGTTGTCTGTGAGAGGGGGCTGGGGGGTGTTTGGGGTGAGGGGTTGTCGGTGAGAGGTGGCTGGGGGGTGTTTGGGGTGAGGGGTTGTCGGTGAGAGGGGGCTGGGGGGGTGTTTGGGATGAGGGGTTGTTGGTGAGAGGGGGCTGGGGGGGTGTTTGGGGTGAGGGGTTGTCGGTGAGAGGGGGCTGGGGGGTGTTTGGGGTGAGGGGTTGTCGGTGAGAGGGGGCTGGGGGGTGTTTGGGGTGAGGGGTTGTCGGTGAGAGGGGGCTTGGGGTTGTTTGGGGTGAGGGGTTGTCTGTGAGAGGGGGCTGGGGGGTGTTTGGGGTGAGGGGTTGTCGGTGAGAGGGGGCTGGGGGTTGTTTGGGGTGAGGGGTTGTCGGTGAGAGGGGGCTGGGGGGTGTTTGGGGTGAGGGGTTGTCGGTGAGAGGGGGCTGGGGGGTGTTTGGGGTGAGGGGTTGTCGGTGAGAGGGGGCTGGGGGGTGTTTGGGGTGAGGGGTTGTCGGTGAGAGGGGGCTGGGGGAATGTTTGGGATGAGGGGTTGTCGGTGAGAGGGGGCTGGGGGGTGTTTGGGGTGAGGGGTTGTCGGTGAGTGGGCTGGGGGTGTTTGGGGTGAGGGGTTGTCGGTGAGAGGGGGCTGGGGGGTGTTTGGGATGAGGGGTTGTCGGTGAGAGGTGGCTAGGGGGTGTTTGGTGTGAGGGGTTGTCGGTGAGAGGGGGCTGGGGGGTGTTTGGGGTGAGGGGTTGTCGGTAAGAGGGGGCTGGGGGTTGTTTGGGGTGAGGTGTTGTCGGTGAGAGGGGGCTGGGGGGTGTTTGGAGTGAGGGGTTGTCGGTGAGAGGGGGATGGGGGGTGTTTGGGGTGAGGGGTTGTCGGTGAGAGGGGGCTGGGGGGTGTTTGGGGTGAGGGGTTGTCGGTGAGAGGGGGCTGGGGGGTGTTTGGGGTGAGGGGTTGTCGGTGAGAGGAGGCTGGGGGGTGTTTTGGGTGAGGGGTTGTCAGTGAGTGGTCTGGGGGAGTGTTTGGGGTGAGGGGTTGTTGTTGAGAGGGGGCTGTGGGGTGTGGGGATGTGAGTGGTTGTCGGTGAGAGGGTGTTTGGGTGTTGAGGGGATATGCAGGAGTTTTGGGGGATGGGGTGATTGGGCAGCTGAGAGGCAACAGGGATGGGATCTGGGAAGATGTGTGAAGGAGGGTCATGGAGAGGCTGTGGAGAAGGAGCTGTGGCTAGGAACTGGACAGTGAGTGAGGGAGGTGGTAGGGGGTGTTGGTGATTTAAGGGTGGAAGGAACAGTATATCCAGGTTGGGATAAACAGTAAAGGCAGTATAACCCTGAAGGATAACAGATTGGGCTGGGCCTGTAAACCTGTGGCTCAGTCAGTGATTCACTTCCCACGCGACAGTTGAGTTTTAATATTTTGAATTTGTCAGGAATGCTGATACAGGGGTTGGGGGACACTCATGAGAGAGGTCCCTCCATGAGCCAGCACCAGCAGAATGCGCTGATCAGCTTCCTGATTGTTTTCTGTGCTGCATTTCAATACAGAACATCAAAGACTCAACTCACAACTCTCCTTCTCTGAGCTAGACATCAAGGGAAAATCCTTCAGTGACTAATGCCCGGAGGTCTGGTGAGGTGTAACCTTACACTCGTTTGCTCCAAACCTATTCCCTCAACTTCAAGGGGAGTGGAGACAGCTGTAAGATGACCATTGTTATGATCTCCAGTCAGCTTCAGCGCAGGCCATCGCTGCCTGTGAGACACAGGTCCCAGAATTTGTTTGTGACTCCACTTTGGGGGGGTCCCAGGCCCACAATCTGAAATGCCTTGCCATCTTTTGTCAGCAGCATTTGATTTGCTGTATCTTGGGCAGTGATAAAGCGGTCTTTGTATCTGATGCAGAAGAGAACAGGTTCAGTTTTAGTTGGATTTTTCCTAGCTAATGATACCAAAGGATAAAAGGACAAAGGGAGTGGATAAAGTTAGAATGAATCAGTGAATTAAGGGGCTGTGTGGCCATAAGCTGAGGTGAGCATTTCATTTTCAGGGGATCTGCTGTGATTTGAGTTTGTTCTTTTTCCTACTGTAGGTGTGTCAGCAATGTCGGGTCTTCTCGACTGGCTGTACAACGGCTTCACCAGCATGCTACAGTTCCTGGGTAAGTGACTCAGAGCCTGTCCTGGATCGGTTTTTCCTTATTTCCCCCTCATCCTGGCTGCAGGCTGTACTTGGGGCAAGGGCAAAGCAAACACCCAATTCCACCATCCAAACCCGATCTAACTCCAGGATACAGGAGTGTGAGAGTCTATCACAAAGGGGTGACATTTAGAGGCAGCATAACACCAGTGTCACATGAAACAGGACTGTAAAACATGCTTGCGTTAGATTTCACGTTTAATAAATTAAGTTGCTTGTGAAAGCATCTCTGTACATATTGGAAACGAATGGAGCGGTCGAGCTCTGTATGTTATGAGCTCTCTCCTACTATGGCATGATTCACAGTTAAAGGTGTAACTTGAGAGCTGCAAGCATTTGAATCTCTGTCTTGCAGCCATCAGATTTTAGTGTAAGGTTAACATGAGCTGCTTTCAATCTTCGGTCTGACAGCAAGTGATCAAGCTCTAAGCTAGCGGCTGTACATGTGACATAACTATTTTCTAGTCATGTTCAAGATGAAAATTGTTAGACGTCAGGCATCACATAGGCAAATTTTTGTTGTCACACTTTTGATTACGAAATATACATCGTTAACTGATCTGAGGATTTGTGCAAGAACAGTCAACTTGTAGTTCCCAGCAAGAAGATTCACCAAATAAAAGCTGTGCTTTTGGAACAGGATATTCTTTATTGTCATGTGTACTCCAGTACAGAAGTAAAGGGATATAGCTGAATCACACATTATATGTTGTGAGAGTTTCCACCAGAGGAAGCAACAGGTCTTCCTCTGCTTGACCACGAGCCACGTAACAGCACTCTAAGAATTGAAACATTTCTGTTAAGTGAGATGTTTGTAATGTGACAAATAAGGGCATGTTTAAAAGTACTTCTAGGTTGTGTCTTTGCACTCAAAAAAAAACATACAACTGCAGCTGCTACGGGATAGGAAATAGAAACCGAGGGCTGGAACTCAGTTCTTGCGGCATCAACAGAGTTTACACTTGAGTTCAGAATTGAACGCACATCACTGGGCTTGAGATTTCACTCTGTTTTTCTCAACACAGTTGCTGCAAGAACTGCTGAATTTCTCCAACACTTCCTGTTTTTGCCTCCGTGTTTTCCAGCCAGTGAAGCACTTTTGCACTGTATTCACTGCTGTAATGCAACAAACGTGCAACCAGTTTGCACGCAGCAAGATCCCAGAAGAATCAAGGTTATAAAGAGCGGGTAATCTGTTTTTGGTGACATTGCTTCAGAGATGGATATTAGCCAGGACACATTGAAGAACGTTCGGCTCTTTTTTTTTAAATAATGCTGTTGGATCAACAGCTAGTTAAACTGCAAAACACATTGAGCAAATGCAACTATATTACCTAGTTTTTTTTTGTTTCTCTTTGTCAGGGCTATACAAGAAATCAGGAAAACTGGTCTTCCTTGGCTTGGATAATGCTGGCAAAACCACTTTACTGCACATGCTGAAAGATAACAGACTGGGGCAGCATGTTCCCACATTACATCCCAGTGAGTACTGACAGTGGAATCACGGGGGCTTGCTTTGGTCTGTGTCGAGGTTCTTTCTTTACAAATGCTGAGTATTCACTTTGGTGCACAACTTGAATTGATTAATATACGTTTCTCTCCTTTTCCCACTCTATTGATTGCATCATTGAATAAAGTCAATACAAGAAGGAACTGGAGCGGTATTCAACTCTAGCCCCTTAAATCCTGCTCACAGAGCCAAGTCTTAATTTGTACTTCAGATTTGGTGTCCAGCCCTGGTGAATTTTTATGCTGGGCAATTTAAAAAGGTCTCCCCTTTATGCTGCCAATCCTTTGCTGGATAAATCCCAAATCAGAGCAGTACAACTGGTTAGTTTGAGCAACTTGAAAGTTGGTGCAGCTGAGTAGGAACATTGTGTGTTTGTGCCCTTTTGTAGTTACATAATGTAGCAGCTGTGAACTATATTTGGAGGCAGGTTTACAAATGGCAGGTTGAAGATTTGCATCTGCTCTCTTTCAAAGTCCCTGAACCTATTTTTCCCAACAGGAATCCTGTGAATGTTTATGCTTAATTACTGAATAGATACTTTTTAACCAACCTGTTCATACGAATTATGACACACATCATGACTTGATCCTATGCCTTCTAAATCCCTGCATCGTCACTAAGTGAATGAACACTAGCTGATCTGTTGTAATTCTGCAGCCAGTGAACAAATAGTCCCAGATCCAGCTCAGTTATACAGAGCGCACTGTGTGTGTGTGCGTGTGCGCGCGCGTGCGAGAGAGAATGTTGGGGGAGGGGTACAGTCTGACCTCACATTGCCTATGTATGAGTGTACAGCTCTGGCTTTCATCCTGAAAAGCAAGACATTGTCAAAGCTTTTGATCATGCTCAGCATTAGTTTTGGGAATACTATCCAATCATTGGAATGTACTGGTATCATACGTAGCATTGTATCAGCATTGAAACTCATACATCACATACCCAATAGTAATGTCGGCAGACCGTCTTTTAGTCAGTATACAAAAGCCATTTAACCCAGGAATTGGCTAATTGATTAAAACAGCATGTTTCTTCCATTGTTCACAATACACAAAGAGAGTACACAGCCTGCCCTTACAAAACACAAAGGATCTACTATTGGATGTGATTCTGGACAGTGCTTATTGAGCAATCCCAACTTGGCTAACAATGACACCAATTTAATGTATCAGCGGAGCCTGTATTGTGAGTCATCTGTGCTTACTAGAAGCATACGTTCACACACTGGACCTGTTCAGGATGCAGGAAGGTTGTCAACACGAGGAATTTAGTCTCTCAGAAATAGTGAATCTGGAAATCTTTACTACAGAGGACTGTCGAGACTGAGTCACTAATGATATTCAAGGCTGAGACAGCCATAATATTTTATCAGTAAAGCAATGACAGGTTATAAGGAGTAGACAGGGAAGTGGAGTTGAGGATTATCCTGTTAGCCATGCCTTCAATGAATGGCAGACAGCCTTGATGCTGAATCCTCTACTTCTGCTCCTGTGTCTTATGGCCTGCTTACTGCAAACAAGAAGAATATGTTGAAGCCTTGTCCTTTTTTAATTACCTGGGAGTTAGGAATTCTATAGCTCCCCAGTTCCTTTCTTCATGACAATGCCTCTGCAGGTCAGATTCAATTTGCCAGCCCAAGGTCTCCTTTCCACCAGTCGTAAAAATTGTTGTAATCATTTGAAATTTGTCACTGTTGTGTATGTTCTGGTGCTTGCAAAGTGAAAACCTTTGGCCATGTTTTCTCTTTTGAGCAATATTCAAATTCTACATCGCCTAGCAACAGTTCTGGATTTGATTGCTCATCACAATTAAATGTCGGTCGCCAGAGTGTATTCTGATTGCAACTGTCTTCATTGTAGCATCAGAGGAGCTGACGATTGCCGGAATGACGTTCACTACGTTTGACCTTGGAGGTCATACACAAGGTAGGATACTGTGTGGAAACACAAGGCTGCTGCATGTGCATCAGAATGTTTTACCTTTTTCTGTCCCTTGATCAGGATTAGCATATACAATGCAGTGTGCCAGCTTGCTGAATTGGAAATTATCTCTGTGTCAACCAACCTATAATTCCTATGTCTAGGCCTAGATTTAGGATGATGGGCCAAAATTGCTGCTCCTGATCACAATCCAGCATTGTTTTCTGGAAGTCCTCATATCCATAACTGTCTCATGCATTTCCTTCATTAGCTTAATGTCAAATCTTTGCTTGATGCTGTTTATGATGAGCACTTTGAGAAGTTTCACTATCTTAAAAGGTGTGGTACTGACTGAAAGTCACATCTTGGTTTGCCTTACTTAAGTGGATTTTTGGAAAATGTGGGACTGTATCCCTACAGACTTTTTTTAAGGGGGGATTGAGAGGAAAAGAGGAAAAATCATATTTCATTCAGATTTTTATTTATTCATGTTCAATAATTAAAAAAAAAGCACTTACCACATCTCTCAGAAGCATTTTATAACACTTTGCATTCGGCCAGTTACTGTCTCAGTGCTCCATTATCAACTAAAATTTCCGTTGTAAGATTGGCTTGCCTGTAAAATTTGGCTCGGCTGCTGTCTGCTAGATGCTGCTATAACTGGCATTTGCTTCTCCTTCATGTTCCAAAGCAAACGAGTCATTACCTGAAAGAACTGCTTGTGGCATTTCCTCCTATTTATGTAAATTCAAGCATCACGTTTTGGAAGATGAAATGAAGCCACAAATATGAGCAATCTATTGGGGTGTTCCTGTACAATGTGAGCTAGCTTCCACACCTCCTTTCGAATGAAACAGTGATCAATTAATCTCCGTTTGGCTGAATATAGAAATCTCAGTGACAGGCCACTCAGCCCATTCTGGTGGTTATGGTGCACATAAGCTGCCTCCATCGCCCACGTTTTATCTTGCCTTATCCCCGGATTCTTTTCCTCCCTCAGGTTCTTCTAACTTCCCTTAGAATCATAGAGTCCCTACAGTGTGGAAAGTCCATGTCTTTGCAATGACTCTGTGTGGTAGCAAGTTCCACCTTCGTAGATGGGGAACACTCTCCGGAATTCCTCCTAGAATTTTTAATTTTACTGGCTAGCTTTTTAATATCGCTTTCATGAATGTCTGCTTATTTACAGCCAGGCGAGTCTGGAAGAACTACCTCCCTGCCATAAATGGAATTGTCTTCCTGGTTGACTGTGCAGACTACTCACGGCTTGCTGAATCTAAAGTCGAGCTTGATGTAAGTGGAACAATGTTGAGGGATTCGTGCTCGGGGTGGGGCCGTGTACAGAAAATTGAAAGGTGATTACAAGCTGGCTTTGGATGCTAGCTACATCATGGATGTGGAGCTCCCCCCAGTCAATGTTTTGGCGACTGTTTGAACGCAGGAAAATAAGGGTCTTTTGGTTTCTCCTCAATTAGCTCGATGCAGTGATAGGGTTGTGCCTTGGCGTGGCCTCAGTTCCTTGAGTTAGTGATGCACAGGAATAGGGGCAACTTATCATTACCCAACAACTAAATGACAATGGATGTGTTTTTTAAATTCATTCATGGGGACGAGGGCATTGCTGGATAGGTCACAATTTATTGCCTGTCCCTAATTGTCCAGGGGGTAGTTAAGAGTCATAGGGATGTACAGCACGGAAACAGAACCTTCGATCCAACTCATCCATGCCAACCAGATATCCCAACCTAATCTAGTCCCATTGGCCAGCACCTGGCCCACATCCCTCTGAACCCTTCCTATTCATATACCCATCCAGATGACTTTTAAATGTTGTAAATTGTACTATTCTCCATCACTTCCTCTGGCAGCTCATTCCATACACGCACCACCTCTGTGTGAAAATGTTGCCCCTTACGTCCCTTTTAAATTTGTCCCCTTTCACCCTAAACCTATGCCCTCTAGTTCTGGACTCCCCCACCTCAGGGAAAAGACCTTGTCAATTTATTCTATCCATGCCCCTCATGATTTTATAAACCTCTATAAGGTCAAGCCTCAAGACACTCCAGGGAAAACAGCCCCAGCCTGTTCAGCCTCTCCCTATAGCTCAGATCCTCCAACCCTGGCAACATCCTTGTAAATCTTTTCTGAACCTTTTAAAGTTTCACAACATCTTTCCATTAGGAAGGAAATGAGAATTGAACACAACATTTGAATAGTGGCCTAACCAATGTCCTGTACAGGAGCAACGTGACCTCCCAACTCCTATACTCAATACTCTGACTAATAAAGGAAAGCATACCAAACGCCACCTTCACTATCCTCTCTACCTGCAACTCCACTTTCAAGGAGTTATGAACCTCCGCTCCAAGGTCTGTTTGTTCAACAACACTCCCCAGGACCTCGCCATTAAGTGTATAGGTCTTGTTCTAATTTGTTTTTCCAAAATGCAGCACCACACATTCATCTGAATTAAACTCCATCTGCCACTCCTCAGCCCATTGGTCCATCTGATCAAGATCCCATTGTACTCTGAGGTAACCTTCTTTATTGTCCATTGCACCTCCAATTTTGGTGGCATCTGCAAACTTAGTTACTTAACCTCGTATGTTCATGTCCAAATCATTTATCTAAATTACGGAAAGCAGTGGACCCAGCACCGATCCTTGTGGCACTCCCCTGGTGAGCTGTGTTGCTGTGGGTCTGAAGTCACATATAGGCCAGACCAGGTAAGGATGGCAGTTTCCTTCCCTGAGGACATCAGTGAATTTGGGTGGCTTTTTCTGACAATTGACAGTGGATTTATGGTCGTCATTAGACTTAATTCCAATTTTTTTTTTACTGAATTCAAATTCCTCCACCAGCCTTGGTGGGATTGGATCCTGGGTCCCCAGAACATTATCTGGATGGCTGAGTTAACAGTCCAACTATAATAACACTAGATCATCGCCTCCCCAGACAAGATACAGCTCAACTATTGGATGTGGCAGAACAGACTTGAGGGGCTGAATGGCCATTCATATTTGCTATAAATGCAAAGAGATACAGCTCAACTGTAGCTATCCCATAGCTTTAACATCTGCTAAGATATTGTTCTTTGCTTCAGTGACAACATCACAGAGGAGGAGGGAAATTGGAAGAAATAAAGTAGTAATTACCGTCTCTGAGCTACGAAATGCATTTTATACTGGCAACACAAAATAGTGTGTCGATCTATGAGAGGTAGTTTATTGAAAATGAAGTGTTCCCATGAGGTAGTCTTTTATAATTATTAATGTCTGGTATTGTTGGGTGGTCCATTTTGCAGTCAACTGTTGCTGTCGTTATGTTCCAGTCTTGGATAATAATTTTTTAATAATTTTGTTTCCATTGATCAAATGTACAGTGTGTTTTTGAAGTAAAAAATCCCATCGTTTCTCTTTCTCTTGCACTGTCCACCCTCCCCATCCCTTTCCTTTCCTTCCTTCCAGGCATTAATGACAGATGAAACAATATCCAATGTTCCCGTTCTCATCCTGGGCAATAAAATCGATCGATCAGAGGCCATTAGTGAGGAAAAGCTTCGGGAAATCTTTGGCCTGTATGGACAAACGACAGGGAAGGTAAAGCTATGAGCAGGAAGAGCATGATTTGTAAAGTGTCCAATTGCCTGGCTTTGCACAAGGCAAATTACTTTTGGAAGCAAGTGGGTTCTTGTGAAGAATCACCTGTTAATCTGCTAGTTGGTGTTGGTTGAGGGTGGAATGAAGATTGCCACTCCTCCAACATTCTTTAACATCATCTTCCATGTATCTGGGCTATCTATAGAATTTATGTTATGCGACTCCTCACAGAAACTGAACTGGACTAGCCATATAAACACAGTGGCTACAAGAACCAGTCAGAGGCTAGGAGTAGTAACTCGCCTCCTGACTCTCCAAAGCCTGTCCACCATCTGCAAGGCACAAGGCAGGAGTGTGATGGAATACTCCCCACCGGCCTGGATGCGGGCAGCTGCAACAACACTCAAAAAGCTTGACACCATCCAGGACAAAGCCCGCTTCATTGGCACCACATTCCACAAACGTCCATTCCCTCCTCCACTGATGCTCAGTACCAGCTCTGTGTATCATCTACACTGCAGAAATTCATCAAGGTTCCTTGGACAACACTTTCTAAACTCACAACCACTTGCATTTAAAAGGACCAGGGCAGCAGATACATGGCAAACTCCCTTCAAACCACTCACCATCCTGATGTAGAAATATATTGCCGCTCCTTCCGTGTCAAAACCCTGGAATTCCCCCTTGTACAGCATTGTGGGTCCACCTACACCAAATAGACTGCGCCTAGACGTACAAGAAGGCACCTCACCACCACCACCTCCAGGACAATTAAAGATGGGTGACAAATGCTGGCCCAGCCAGCGACGCCCACATCCCACGAATGAATAAAAAAGCCTTTTTGTGAAAATGTCTTGATTGAGGGTGTTAACTAGAATGTCAAATAAGTTTGACATGAAGTGTACAATTTTGCAGTCTATGTTGATCATCAAATTAATGATCTTATCAGTTTTGTTTTGCAAACTATAATGTGGTGATAAAATCAGTTTCTACAGAGAGTGCTCTTATAATAGAAACCCTGGCCAGAACCTTATAGTGGCCTGACTGAAATGGACTGAGTTGAGAAATGTATCGGAATTGCAGCCCTGAGTAGGCTTTCTCGATGTCAGAACATCCCACTGCATCTTTTAATTTTTCCCAACTTTGAGACGCAAATCTCATAAGGCATGTTGCCTGTCAAGGGGAATTACTGCCTGTTGCTGTTTGGGGTATGTGGGGAGGTGTCCCGAGTGAGTGAGTGGGCCGCACAGAATTAGTGGTGGGTAGGCGAGATCGAGGGGTGGGGGTGGCTGATGTTGCAGGCGATAGTGAGAGCATGAGCCTGGGTGGGAAGAAGGTGCAGTGGCAGAGAGTGTGAGGGTAAGATATCGACACACCTGTCCCCTGTCACATCCATGCAGGGCATCTCGAGACTAACCAAGATTGTCTGGGTGCTCAACGGTGTGTGTATGGAATGAGCTGCCAGAGGAAGTGGTGGAGGCTGGTACAACTACAACATTGAAAAGGCATCTGGATGGGTATATGAATAGGAAGGTTTGAGAGGGATATGGGCCAAATGCTGGCAATTGGGACTAAATTAGGTTAGGGTATCTGGTCGGCATGGATGAGCATGACTCCTGTGACCTATTCAGCCCAGATTTAACATCTCACCTTTCAGAAACACGGGACTCCCTCAGTGTTACAATAGTGTTGCTGTCTATTCTGAAAGAAATGTTTTTTGTTGTTTTATTAATGAACTGTATTATGGAAGTGTTAGGCCCTTCATTAGCATAATGGTCCTTTTAAAAGGAAATAAGTAAAAGTGCTGATTCTTGTGGGAGATGGTCCCAGGTGCTTGATATCCTGATCAAGTGACCAGTCTCGGTGAGAGAGTGAGACAGGACTCTGTGTTCACAGGATGTTCCAGCACTAGAGGGGGAGTCGTTGATCACAGCCAATCCTGACCCTGCCTTTGCTTCACACCCACACATCTTCACTTTCCTGGGGAACTGGACTGTGATCGAGAAAACACTCGTATTTTCTTGTTTGCTTCCATGGCCCATGGGCACTGAAAGCAGTTATGATGGAGACCATCCAACTCAGTACAGACCGGCAATTGAACCTGGTAATTGTAAACTTCTGTATACATCGGTGACCCAACTGAGGAGGCTAAATTTACTGTACTGAGTGCGTCATTGCCAGCAGAAAGTACACTGAGGATCTTATTACTGTTGACTCTGCAGATCAGTCAGGAAAATAAATGGAGACCGATATGTAGTAAAAACAAAACTAGGTCAAAATCACCACTGAGAAAAGGGAACAGTTTATTGGTAGCTAAAGAATGCTTTTTAAATCGGAAGATGCAATCAGCTCAAGCTGTTTTAACAAGTTTAAAGTTTGGCCCTTCTGTCGATAAGACTGTAGGCAGATCAAAGGCTGTTCTAGTTTTCTGTCTGTTTGACCTTTCGAGAATCATGATTGGCTTCTAAAGCCTTGCAAAGCAGGAGGCTGTATCATAATGCTAAGTGAGTGCATTTTGTTTGCAGGGTATATTTTTAGATATGTTCCATGGGGTAGCACTCACTTACCTCCGAGTCAGAAAGCCGGGGTTCAAGATCCACTCTCAATACTTGGGAATTAAACCTCTCAGCAAAATCTAATCAAGCTGTGCACTGTGGAGGGAGATGGTGCTTTACAAACAGGAATTCAGAGCACAGTAGGGCATTTGGCCCTTCCAGACTGCTTTGTTATTCACTAAGATTTTGGCTGGTGTGTTTATGTTTCAAATTCCACACTCCCTTCTATCGCTGATAATGTTTGCTTTTCTTGCGCCGCAAGGGTCCACCTCTGCCTTAAAAATATTCAATGATCCAATCTCCTCCACCCTCTGAGGCAGTTCCTCTGAAGAATAAAATTTCTCCTCCTCTCTGTTCTAAAAGGACGACCCCTAATTTTAAAACAATAGCCCCTGGTTCTGGGCCCTCCCACAAGAGAAAAGTGCATCTTTCCACTTTATCAAAACCGTTCAGGGTTTCATACACTTCAGTCACATCACTCCTCACTCTTCTAAACTTACAACCTTTCCTCGTAAGACAACCCACTCATTCCAGGTTTCAATCTAGTAAACCACCTTCTGATCCACCTCCAATGTTTTTACATCCTTAAATAAGGAGACCAAAACGACACAGTATTCAAGATGTGGTCTCACCAGTGCCCTGTATAAATAAAGCATTGCCTCCTTACATTTATGATCAATTCTTCTTGTAACAAACGGTA
This sequence comes from Chiloscyllium plagiosum, assembly GCF_037043375.1. Classification (NCBI taxonomy): domain Eukaryota; kingdom Metazoa; phylum Chordata; class Chondrichthyes; order Orectolobiformes; family Hemiscylliidae; genus Chiloscyllium; species Chiloscyllium plagiosum. Next base: position 7,609,650 of record NW_028270181.1, read on the forward strand.
GCGTTCCATTTGCTGCCTTAATCACCTGTGCGGTATCTGTGTGCTAACGTTTTGAAACAAATGAATTAGGACACCTCAATTCCTGTGCACCTCAGAATTCTGCAGTTGTTCCGTTTAAATTTCAGATAAAGCTGTTAAACTGAGGTCCTGTCAGCTCCTTCAGTGGGATCTAAAAGATCCCATTGCACTATTTGACAAAGAATGTGGGAAATCTCATGGTGATCTGGTGGTAATCGCATCAAACTTTCAGTGTCTGGCCTTCACTAAATTCCTTTTCGTGAAACCTTAGTGTTCCATTTGAATTTGACAGCTGGGTTCCATTATTTGACTTGTCGCAATTTTACTGTATACAAAACTGTACACATTAAAATCAAACCAACCACTTCTTAGAGACTGTGGCCGACGGATTTGTGGCTGAAAGCAGTCGGGGCACGGGAGCGTTGGTGATCACCTCATTTATGAAAAGTGTGTGTAAATGGAATTGAAACACTTGTACGCTCTGGGGGATATTACATTTCCTTGTTCTCTTCCAGGGGATTGTGCCACTGAAAGACTTAAACACCCGGCCATTGGAGGTGTTCATGTGCAGTGTGCTGAAGCGGCAGGGCTATGGAGAAGGATTTCGCTGGCTTTCGCAATATATTGACTGAACTCGAAACAAATCTCTGCCACTCGGGACTGAACTAGTTTGCAGCTGTCTACGTTTTTGTTGGTTTTCTTTTCCTTATATTAAAAAAAAATGTGCATCTGTTGATGAGATCACAATGCCAACCAGGAGGAAATTCAGAATAGCTGCATTTTTAAAATATAATTTCGAGTTGGGTGTTTGTATCTAGATTAAAATTGGAAGTACTTTTCAGAGTGTAATCTTTTTACAGTTCCTGTATGTGCGTTGGCTGAGAATTCACATTAGAATGAGGCATATATTCCCAGAAATATATGCGTTTTTTTGGGTCCCCCTTTTTGAAATGCTCAGTAGTCCCTGAAGCTGTGCAGGTATGTCCTTGGTCCTGTCAAGACATTGTAAATGGAATAGCAGCTGTCTGATCAGCCCTCCATATTGTAGCCAAGTCAGGTGGTTGTCTGATCACAAGTGAGAACACGTTTCTTGTCTGTCTTTATCTGCATTGACGTGGTTTGTGTTTGGAATTATTTATAAATTACAAACAGTTCAAAGGCTGACTTAGAGCATACAGTCTTGTAGGTTTTCAAATATACCCAGCAAAATGTCTTCTTTCATGTTATTCCCACAAAATGAGGCTGAGAGAACAGCTGTGAGAGTTCTTTCAGCTTTCGGTTTACTCCTGGTGGGATATGCAATTTACATACATTGTGATGACATTTTGAGATCTTTAAGTGGCATATTTCCTGTCAATTTCTAAATTTACAAATAATTTGGCTAATTATTTTGAGAATCATTACTCCAGTGGTTGTTGTATCAGTATATCGTGCAAGTTGGATTTTGTGATTGAGAAGGAGCTGAGCTTTTAATAAGAGATATCTTATCTCCTCCTGTAATCTGCATATTCATAATCATAAAGTATAATTGTTTTGGGACTTCAGAGATTTATGAAACTTATGACAGAATGATGGCTCGCTCAACAAAGTTTTATTTTTCCATTTGGTATGGAAAAACTTTGGGAATGGGAAAATGCATAAACAACTCAAGTGGATTAAGCATAATGCCAAGTCGCTTTTAAACTTGATTAATGAGCGAATTGAAATTAACACGAGCTGTTAACATCACGGTAGAACTTGGGGGAACTCACTGACATTTGGGAAAATTGCACAATTTCATGCACACTTTTTAAATTGTAAAGATTTTCTAAAATACAATCTAATTTGTACAGTTGATGCTTTTAGAGTGATTATAGAGATGTGACATGTAAGCTGCATATTGTGGAAATGTCTCGCATTTACACTTCAACAGTTTGCGTGTGTTAGGATCTGACTGGATGGAACTTTACATTGTTCCATTGTCATGGGATATGCTTATGATGTGAAATTGAGGCAACATTATAATTTTATGTGGACAGCAAATGAATAGCCTTAAAAGGAATGAGTAGTGGTAAATCAACACTATATTTTTTTTTCTGCTTTTATAGACTTTTGTCTGTTCAGAATGGTGATGTTCTTTCAAAGAGTTTTGGAAGAATGGAGGCATTCTGTGAACCAGTTTTATTTGATGCTGGAATCAGAAATTGCACTGTCTCCCTGCGCAGGAGTAAATGGCTTTCTTAGACAAAAGAGCTTATCTCTCTTAGGTCCCCATGTGGCAAAACCAAATGAAGGCTCAATGCTTCCTGAAATTGGAATGTAGTAGAAACTATTTAACAGGAATGTTATGTTTGTTTACTCACATTTAGTTTTTTTTTTAACCAATTATGTGCTCAGTTGAGTGTTTGAAAAGAAAATGTCTTTGCCCGATAGGAAGGTTTTGTTTTTTTTTCTGAAGAGGTGTCTGCAGTAACCCATTCTTGGGATGATTATCATTGGCACAGTCATGGGGACTTGGCTGTCTAAGCATTACTGGCAAAACCTAACATTTTCTTTCACCTTCTCCCTAACACAACATATAAGCTCTGTACCCGCAATATTACTCAGTTCTTGCAGTTATCATCATTGCTCCTCACTGTTTGAGAGGGTATAAGTGACCACTTTAGCCCCTTACCAATCTGATGTCTTCAACTCAGTCTTAGAAATAAAATTATTCTTTCCCTCACTCAATTCATTTGCTATTTGGTAGAAAGATAACCTGCAATGTATAAATGTATTATAAATCATTGCTTTATTTGAATTAAACAATTATATATCTTCATGCATTGACTTTCCATTATCATGAGTGACTTTCTATATAAGTAGAATATCTTGTAACTTTTCTAAAAGATGTCCATCAATACATCACCTCATGCCTTTTCTGAATCTTTCAGTTCGCCTTGAGATAATTAATCTGAAAGGTTTCAGAAAAGATTTACAAGCATGTTGCCAGGGTTGGAGGGCTTGAGCTATAGGGAAAGGCTGGCGCTGTTTTCCCTGAAGCATTGGAGGCTGAGGGGTGACCATATAGAGGTTTATAAAATCATGAGGGGGGTGGATAGGGTGAATAGTCAAGGTGTTTTCCCTGGGGTAGGGGAGTCTAAAACTAGAGGGCATAGGTTTAAGGTGAGAGGGGAAAGATTTAAAAGGGACCTAAGGGGCAATCTTTTCACGCAGTGGGTGGAGTGAGTAAGGAACGAGCTGCCAGAGGAAATGGTGGAGGCTGGTGCAATGGCAGCATTTAAAAAGTCTCTGGATGGGTACATGATTATGAAGGGTTTAGAGGGATACGGGTCAAATGCTGGCAAATATGACTAGATTAATTTAAAATATCTGGTCAGTATGGACAATTTGGACTGAAGGGTCTTTCCATGCTGTAAACCTCTATGTACAATGATGATTTTTTGCACAGCATTCTCTCAGGTAACAGTGAGATGGATGCTCTGCTAAGACTTATTTTGATGAGGGGAGGGTGTATGTTGGTATGGGTTAGTCAGATCACTGAGGCAACGTTTTCTTTGTGAAATGGGACCTTTAATGTCCACCAAAACCTGATTGAACCTGAAGTTAGGCCATCTGCAAAGAGGAGCATCTTTTACCATGCCACATGGCACTTGCTCAGCATTTTCAAATCTTCTGATGCGGTTCTGTGCTACTGCCTGAAGTAAACTCCGTAGTTCCATGTGAATGTTACAAATGGTATTGCGATAGAATTAATTTCCTCTTCCATAACTGTTAGCTCTGCAAATACAGGATTTTGCAGTGACTCTCAGACTGCTGACAGGAGAACTAGTTTCTCAACCATCTTGCCAACCTTTGTTATTTTCGTTAATGGTCATTATGTTTTATAAATGCTGCTCAGTGACAATGTCAATTCGACTCAGTTGGTGACGTCAGAGGTTAAGCTCAGACTGGATGACTACTTTGCTGAGCACCTTTACCCTACTTGCAAGCATAGCTCCGCGTTTCTGATGATCTGTCACCTGGGTGGCTCAGTGGTTAGCACTGTTGCCTCATAGCACCAGGGTCCCAGGTTCGATTCTAGCCTCTAAACTGTCTGTGTGGAGTTTGCACATTCTCCCCGTGTCTGCGTGGGTTTCCCCCGAGTGCTCTGCTTTCCTCCCACAGTCCAAAGATGTGTAGGTCAGGTGAATTGGCCATGCTAAATTGCCCATAGTGTTAGGTGCATTTTTCAGAAGGAAATGGGTTTGGGTGGGTTACTCTTTGGAGGGTCGGTGTGGACTGGTTGGGCCGAAGGGCCAGTTTCCACCCTGTAGGGAATCTTTTTACTCTAATCTTTACTAATTCTCTGCTTTGCCCTCACACCAACACCTCTGTACTCTGCCAACTCACACTGTTCCGATGAAACTTAACATATGCTTAAGGAACAGCACCCCACCCTTGTGTTACATGATTTACAGACTCTGTTCTCGACATTAAGTTCAACAATTTCTGTCCATGATCTCTGACACATTTAGTTTCCTCTTTGCAGCTTTTATTTGTTTCTCTCATGCTTGCTTCTGGTCAGCAGCATGTCTGCTCTCAGCACATTTTTTTGTTTCTTGTCTCATCTCAGGAACAGGAGTAGGCCATTCAGTCCCTCGGATGCTGCCTGAACTGCTGTGCTCTTCCAGCACCAGTAATCCATTCAGTCCCTTGAGTTGAGAGTGTGGTGCTGCAAAACTGCAGCAGGTCAGGCAGCATCCGAGGAGCAGGAGAATTGACATTTCGGGCATGAACCCTTCATCAGGAATCCGATCCCTTCAGCCTGTTCTGCCAATCAATGAGCTCATAATTTTTAAGTGCCATCACACACAATTGAATGGTTTTTCCAGGACCAAATCAGTATGACTTAATGAGATCATGGCTGATCTATGGCTTAATTCTGTAGACCTGCCTTTGGCCCACATCCCTTAATACCTTAGCTTAATAAAAATGTGTCTATCTCAGATTTAAACTTTAACAACTCATCCAGAATCAGCCGCAGTTTGTGGAAGAGAATTCCAAACCTCCCACCCTTTGTGTACAGAAGTGCTTCCTAACATCTCTCCTGAAAGGTCTGGCCCTAATCCTCAGACTATGCCCCTAGTTCAAGAATCCCTAACCAATGAAAATAGTTTATCTTTATCTACCCCATCTTTTTTTGTTAATCTCTTGAGGACTTGTGTAAACCCATTTATATGTTTTGGCTAGCTAACTCCTGCTTTCTTCTGTCAGCCCCCTGCATCCATCTGTTGCTCAAAGTCTATTATACTATCTTTCCCAGCTCTCTTGGAAGGTCACAGACCTGTAACATTAACACAATTTTCTCTCCACAGATTTCCTCTCCCCAGTTATCAGCACTTGGCTTTTCAAGTGCTCATTTAAATAGTTCTCAAATGTCTACCACCATTTTAAGGCAGTGAGTTACCACCCTCTGGGTAAAGAAATTCCTCAATTTCCCTCTAAACCTCATGCTCATCATTTTAAAGCTGTGGACACTGGTTAATGACCTGTCTGCTTGAGGGAGAGGTTTCTCCCTATGTACCCTGTCTCTGCCCCTCATAACTTTTTATACCTCCATCAGCGTCTTCTGCCCTAAGGAATATGGCCTCAGCCAATCTAATCATTTTTTTATAGCTGAAGCACTCCCAACACCAATCATATTGAAGATAAACTTTGATCATAACCTCAGAGGTAGCAAAATCTTGCTTCAATTGTATGGATGCTTGGTTAGACTGCTCCTGGAGCAATGTATGTAGTTTTGCTTCCCTTACTTTAAGAAGGATATATTATTGCCATTGAGAGAATACAATGAAGATATACCAAACTTGTTCCTTGGATAGCAAAACTGTCCTACAAAGAGAGTTTGAGCAAACCAAGCCTGATCTGATTAAAATCCACAAAATACTTAAAGTAGTAGACAGGGTGAGTGCTGGTAAGATGTTTCCCTGACTTGGGGAATCTAGAATTATTGGACACTTTCAAAATAAGAGGAAAACCATTGAGGACCGAGATGAAGAGATCTCTTTAATTAAAGGCTGGTGAATCTTTTAATTCTTTAGAAATTGTGTTAATATTACAGGTCTGTGACCTTCCAAGAGAGCTGGGAAAGATAGTGTAATAGGTTTTGAGCAACTTTTGGATGCAGGGTCTGACAGAGAAGCTAGCTAGCCAAAATGTACGAATGGGTTTACACAATGATAACGACTTTGGGAATGAAGTTATGAGGAGAGATTGTACAAATTAGGCCTATTTTCTCAAATATAGGTTAAGGGTGATCCAATCAATGTCTTCAAGATGTTAACAGGAAAAGACAGGATAGATAAACTATTTCTGTTAATTAGAGATTCTTGAACTAGGGGCATACTCTGAGAATGAGGGCCAGACCGTTCAGGAGAGATGTTAGGAAGCACTTCCACACACAAAGGGTTGGAACTCTCTTCACTAACAGCAGCCGATGCTGGATGAGTTGTTAAAGTTTAAATCTGAGATAGATAGATAGATAGATAGATAGGAGGGCTGTGCAAGCTCAGTATTCAGTATGTTTAATGCAGAGATGGACAGATTTCGAGATAGCAAATAGTGAGAAGGGCTACTGGGGTAATGTTGGCAAGTGTTCAGTCAGCAGTGATCAGATTGAATGGCGGGGATTGCTTAATGTGCTGAATAGCCTACTCCAGCTCCGATGTTCCAAACTCACTGAATATTTGGGGAAATCACAGGATTGGTAATAGGGCAGGCGAATGGTGGTTTGGTGGGAGATTAGCTGTGACCTTATTAAATGGTGGAGGAGGCTAAAGGGGTTTTGTGGCCACTTCCTGCTCTTCCTACATATGTTCTGATGTGTTAGCTTGCAACTATAACAGGCCACTGGACCCACACACACTGAAAATGAGTGGGTTGAAGGTTTCCCACTGAACTTGCAACCGCAAGTGAATAGTTATATTTATAACATCCTTCTTACTCACTGCCATCAACATCACAGTGAGGCAGCGAGCGGTGGTTTCATGCTCCAATTACAGGTCTTGAGCACATAACGTAGTCTGATAGATAGCTCCACGCATTTCAGAAGGTCTGCTCGATTTTTAGAGGGTGTTCTGTGGATGGTCATGTGGCTGAAGATGTAAAAGATGTAGTTGAAGAGCAAAGGATTTTATCCTGATCAACATTTATCTGTCAATTAAAGCCACCAAAATAAGATTATCCAGTGATTCATTTCATTGCTGTTAGTAGGGGTTTGCTATGCACAAATTAGTGATTGTGCTCCTTACATTACTACAACAACGATGCTTTAGAGTGAACAGGATTTCTGAGACTCCTGTTTTCTTTATTTTTTTTTACTCCTGTTTATTTTTTTTTAAATTACCCCCACACTACTGCCTAACTGCGGTAGTGCTTATTTTGTTCCCCAGCACCCATGGTGTGTATGTGCAGGTGTGAGACACAATGAAAGACACAAGGTGTATGAATCTTTATCCAGTTTCCACCAACAGGAAGAAAGGAAACACCCAAGTGGCCAGTGACAAGCAGTGCCCTTCACATCAAAGGGCAATGCTGTGTGATCAAACAGTGAAGGGGAGGGCAGGGGTTAAATCAAAATAGAGTTGGAGGGGGAAATAATGCACTCCACTCCCTGCGGCGCCCACCACTCCCTGAACAACTCCAGGGTGTTGGTAGACACCGCGTGCTCCTTTTCCGTAGACACCGCGTGCTCCTTTTCCAGAGACACCCGGGCTTTGACGTAACCGTGGAAGAGGGGCAGGCAGTTGGCCCTAACGACCCCCTCCACGGCCCGCTGCCTCGACCTGTTTATGGCCAGTTTGGCCAGGCCCAGGAGCAGACACACAAGGAGGTCTTCAGACCTTCCCTCCCCCTTCCGTAGCGGATGCCCGAAGATCAGGAGCGTGGGACTGAAATGCAACCAAAAACGGAGGAGGACGTTTTAAAGAAAATCAAAAAGGGGGTGCAAATGCCCACACCCAATATAATAACTATGCTTTAAAAAGTTATAGTCCAACAGGTTTATTTGTAAGCACTACCCTTCGGAGCGCTGCTTCTTCATCAGATGGTCATTAAAAAGCTAGTGCTTCCAAATACATCTGTTGGACTATAACCTGGTGTTGTGTGATTTTTAACTTTGTACACCCCGATCCAACACCGGCATCTCCAAATCATGCTTTAATCAGGCACACAAAGGCTGTGAAAAGCATGATATAAATTTCTTGTTCATTAATCACAGAAATTTATTACACAGGTACAGTGGGTAAGAAGGAAGGTAAATGGAATTTCGGCATTTATTGCTAAAGGAACAGAATATAAAAGTAGAGGAGTGTGACTGCAACCTTACAAGGCATTTGTGAGACAACCCCTGGAATACTGTGTACAATTTTAGTTCCCCTTACTTGAGGACGGATGAAGTTGTATTGGAGACAGTTCAGAGGAAGTTCACAAGATTGATTCCAGAGATGACGGGTTTGAAGAGTGTAGTGATTGGAACCATGGCTAGGTGGGTCTCATTGACTATGAGATCCTCGATTGGGGTTGTTAACTTGGCCCAATCAGGGAGCGCTGGCTGACAGATATAAACAGGAGATTAGGGGGACGGGCTGTCCTAGAGGTGGCCGAAAGGTGTCAGAGCAGCCGAGAGCCAGAAGGCAGGTAGGGGTGAGCTGAGATCCGGAAGGCTTGTGGGCTACCCTACACGCTGTCGTCCCAGGGAAGGGGACGGGCTGTCCTAGAGGTGGCCGAAAGGTGTGCCAGGATAGCCCACTGGTCGGAGGTGCAATGAGGTGGGTGAGAGCCCAATGGTACCTAGGGGCAGACCGAGAGCCAGAAGGCGGGTAGCCGTCCTCGGCGCTGTCACCCCGGGCAGGTACCGGGGCGGGCTGCCCCAGAGGTGGTCGAAAGGTGCTGAGGGTGGTTAGTGAAGCCGGAAGGTGGGTAGGCCGTCCTGACTGCTGTCACCCTGGGCGGGTACCAGGGCGGGCTGTCCTAGAGGTGGTCGAAAGGTGTGTCAGGGCGGACCGAGAACTGGAAGGGGCATGGGGTGGACCGAGAACCGGAAGGTGGGTAGGGGCGGGCTGCCTTAGAGCGGTCGGAAGGTGGGAGGGGCGGGGGCTTGCTGGGTCTGTATTGTCTGCACTTTTGTATGTAACTGTATTGTCTAATGTATAAATGTCATTGTCACTGTCTTGTCACACGTGGAACTGGGATTTGAGGTTTGTCCTCCTCCCTGTAAACTGGTTGAACGGTAGGGTTCGGGGCCTAGCTTTGCTGCTCCCCTCCCTTGTAAAACTGCTGTCTTTCGTGTACAGCTGTCAATGTTTTTTGTAAATTGTTTTGTAACTTGTTTAATAAAAAAAAAAAAAAAAAAATAAACAGGAGATTCAGAGTCTTCTCAGTTTAGGAACTGAAAAAAAAAAAATAAACAGGAGATTAGGGGGACGGGCTGTCCTAGAGGTGGCCGAAAGGTGTCAGAGCAGCCGAGAGCCAGAAGGCAGGTAGGGGTGAGCTGAGATCCGGAAGGCTTGTGGGCTACCCTACACGCTGTCGTCCCAGGGAAGGGGACGGGCTGTCCTAGAGGTGGCCGAAAGGTGTGCCAGGATAGCCCACTGGTCGGAGGTGCAACGGGGTGGGTGAGAGCCCAATGGTACCTAGGGGCAGACCGAGAGCCAGAAGGCGGGTAGCCGTCCTCGGCGCTGTCACCCCGGGCAGGTACCGGGGCGGGCTGCCCCAGAGGTGGTCGAAAGGTGCTGAGGGTGGTTAGTGAAGCCGGAAGGTGGGTAGGCCGTCCTGACTGCTGTCACCCTGGGCGGGTACCAGGGCGGGCTGTCCTAGAGGTGGTCGAAAGGTGTGTCAGGGCGGACCGAGAACTGGAAGGGGCATGGGGTGGACCGAGAACCGGAAGGTGGGTAGGGGCGGGCTGCCTTAGAGCGGTCGGAAGGTGGGAGGGGCGGGGGCTTGCTGGGTCTGTATTGTCTGCACTTTTGTATGTAACGGTATTGTCTAATGTATAAATGTCATTGTCATTGTCTTGTCACACGTGGAACTGGGATTTGAGGTTTGTCCTCCTCCCTGTAAAATGGTTGAACGGTAGGGTTCGGGGCCTAGCTTTGCTGCTCCCCTCCCTTGTAAAACTGCTGTCTTTCGTGTACAGCTGTCAATGTTTTTTGTAAATTGTTTTGTAACTTGTTTAATAAAATAAAAAAAAAAAAATAAACAGGAGATTAGGGGGACGGGCTGTCCTAGAGGTGGCCGAAAGGTGTGCCAGGATAGCCCACTGGTCGGAGGTGCAACGAGGTGGGTGAGAGCCCAATGGTACCTAGGGGCAGACCGAGAGCCAGAAGGCGGGTAGCCGTCCTCAGCGCTGTCACCCCGGGCAGGTACCGGGGCGGGCTGCCCCAGAGGTGGTCGAAAGGTGCTGAGGGTGGTTAGTGAAGCTGGAAGGTGGGTAGGCCGTCCTGACTGCTGTCACCCTGGGCGGGTACCGGGGCGGGCTGTCCTAGAGGTGGTCGAAAGGTGTGTCAGGGCGGACCGAGAACTGGAAGGGGCATGGGGTGGACCGAGAACCGGAAGGTGGGAGGGGCGGGCTGCCTTAGAGTGGTCGGAAGGTGGGAGGGGCGGGGGCTTGCTGGGCTTGTATTGTCTGCACTTTTGTATGTAACGGTATTGTCTAATGTATAAATGTCATTGTCACTGTCTTGTCATATGTGGAACTGGGATTTGAGGTTTGTCCTCCTCTCCCTGTGAAATGGTTGAACAGTAGGGTTCGGGGCCTAGCTTTGCTGCTCCTCTCCCTTGTAAAATTGCTGTCTTTTGTGTACAGCTGTCAATGTTTTTTGTAAACTGGTTTGTAATTTGTTAATAAAATAATATAAACAGGAGATTCAGAAGCCTCCTCAGGTTAGAGCATTGAAAAAAAAAAAAAAAAAATAAACAGGAGATTAGGGGGACGGGCTGTCCTAGAGGTGGCCGAAAGGTGTGCCAGGATAGCCCACTGGTCGGAGGTGCAACGAGGTGGGTGAGAGCCCAATGGTACCTAGGGGCAGACCGAGAGCCAGAAGGCGGGTAGCCGTCCTCGGCGCTGTCACCCCGGGCAGGTACCGGGGCGGGCTGCCCCAGAGGTGGTCGAAAGGTGCTGAGGGTGGTTAGTGAAGCCGGAAGGTGGGTAGGCCGTCCTGACTGCTGTCACCCTGGGCGGGTACCGGGGCGGGCTGTCCTAGAGGTGGTCGAAAGGTGTGTCAGGGCGGACCGAGAACTGGAAGGGGCATGGGGTGGACCGAGAACCGGAAGGTGGGTAGGGGCGGGCTGCCTTAGAGTGGTCGGAAGGTGGGAGGGGCGGGGGCTTGCTGGGTCTGTATTGTCTGCACTTTTGTATGTAACGGTATTGTCTAATGTATAAATGTCATTGTCACTGTCTTGTCACACGTGGAACTGGGATTTGAGGTTTGTCCTCCTCTCCCTGTAAAATGGTTGAACGGTAGGGTTCGGGGCCTAGCTTTGCTGCTCCCCTCCCTTGTAAAACTGCTGTCTTTTGTGTACAGCTGTCAATGTTTTTTGTAAACTGTTTTGTAACTTGTTTAATAAAATATATAAACAGGAGATTAGGGGGACGGGCTGTCCTAGAGGTGGCCGAAAGGTGTGCCAGGATAGCCCACTGGTTGGCGGTGCGACGGGGTGGGTGAGAGCCCAATGGTACGTAGGGGCAAACCCGAGAGCCAGAAGGCGGGTAGCCGACCTCAGCGCTGTCACCCCGGGCGGGTACCGGGGCGGGCTGTCCTAAAGGTGGTCGAAAGGTGCTGAGGGTGGTTAGTGAAGCCGGAAGGTGGGTAGGCCGTCCTGACTGCTGTCACCCTGGGCGGGTACCGGGGCGGGCTGTCCTAGAGGTGGTCGAAAGGTGTGTCAGGGCGGACCGAGAACTGGAAGGGGCATGGGGTGGACCGAGAACCGGAAGGTGGGTAGGGGCGGGCTGCCTGAGAGTGGTCGGAAGGTGGGAGGGGCGGGGGCTTGTTGGGTCTGTATTGTCTGCACTTTTGTATGTAACGATATTGTCTAATGTACAAATGTCATTGTCACTGTCTTATGTCGAACTGGGATTTGAGGTTTGTCGTCCTCTCCCTGTAAATTGGTTGAACGGTAGGGTTCAGGGCCTAGCTTTGCTGCTCCTCTCCCTTGTAAAATTGCTGTCTTTTGTGTACAGCTGTCAATGTTTTTTTGTAAACTGTTTTGTAATTTGTTTAATAAAATAAAAAAAAAATAAATAAACAGGAGATTAGGGGGACGGGCTGTCCTAGAGGTGGCCGAAAGGTGTGCCAGGATAGCCCACTGGTTGGCGGTGCGACGGGGTGGGTGAGAGCCCAATGGTACGTAGGGGCAAACCGAGAGCCAGAAGGCGGGTAGCCGACCTCAGCGCTGTCACCCCGGGCGGGTACCGGGGCGGGCTGTCCTAAAGGTGGTCGAAAGGTGTGTCAGGGCGGACCGAGAACTGGAAGGGGCATGGGGTGGACCGAGAGCCGGAAGGTGGGTAAGGGCGGGCTGCCTTAGAGCGGTTGGAAGGTGGGAGGGATTGGGGCTTGCTGGGTCTGTATTGTCTGCACTTTTGTATGTAACAGTATTGTCTTATGTACAAATGTCATTGTCACTGTCTTGTCATATGTGGAACTGGGATTTGAGGTTTGTCCTCATCTTCCTGTAAAATGGTCGAATGGTAGGGTTTGGGGCCTAGCTTTGCTGCTCCTCTCCCTTGTAAAATTGCTGTCTCTTGTGTACAGCTGTTAATGTTTTTTGTAAACTGGTTTGTAATTTGTTTAATAAAATAATATAAACCGGAGATTTAGAAAAAAAAATAAACAGGAGATTAGGGGACGGGCTGTCCTAGAGGTGGCCGAAAGGTGTGCCAGGATAGCCCACTGGTCGGAGGTGCATCGGGGTGAGTGAGAGCCCAATATTACGTAGGGTCAAGACCGAGAGCCAGAAGGCGGGTAGCCGTCCTCAGCGCTGTCACCCCGGGCAGGTACCGGGGCGGGCTGCCCTAGAGGTGGTCGGAAGGTGCTGAAGGTGGTTAGTGAAGCCGGAAGGTGGGTAGGCCGTCCTGACCACTGTCACCCCGGGCGGGTACCGGGGTGGGCTGTCCTAGAGGTGGTCGAAAGGTGTGTCAGGGCGGAATGAGAACTGGAAGGGGCATGGGGTGGACCGAGAGCTGGAAGGTGGGTAAGGGCGGGTTGCCTTAGAGTATTCGGAAGGTGGGAGGGGCGGGGGCTTGCTGGGTCTGTATTGTCTGCACTTTTGCATGTAACAGTGTTGTCTAATGTACAAATGTCATCATTGATGTCTCTTTATATTTTTATTTGTGAAACTGGGATTTGAGGTTTGTCCTCATGTCCCTGTAAACTGTTTGAACGGTAGGGTTTGTGGCCTGGCTTTGCTGCTCCTTTCCCTTGTAAAATTGCTGTCTCTTGTATGCAGCTGTAAATGTAACTTTGTTTGTTGTAAACTGTTTTTGTAATTTGTTTAATAAAATTTAAAAAAACAGGAGATTAGGGGACAGGCTGTCCTAGAGGTGGCCGAAAGGTGTGCCAGGATAACCCACTGGGCGGAGGTGCATCGGGGTGAGTGAGAGCCCAATGGTACGTAGGGGCAGACCGAGAGCCAGAAGGCGGGTAGCCGTCCTCAGCGCTGTCACCCCGGGTAGGTACTGGGGCGGGCTGTCCTAGAGGTGGTCGAAAGGTGCTGAGGGTGGTTAGTGAAGCCGGAAGGTGGGTAGGCCGTCCTGACTGCTGTCACCCCGGTTGGGTACCGGGGTGGGCTGTCCTAGAGGTGGTCGAAAGGTGGTCAGCGCGGACTGAGAACTAGAAGGGGCATGGGGTGGACCGAGAGCCGGAAGGTGGGTAGGGGCGGGCTGCCTTAGAGTGGTCGGAAGGTGGGAGGGGCGGGGGCTTGCTGGGTCTGTATTGTCTGCACTTTTTTATATAACTGGATTGTCTTATGTATAAAGGTCATTGTTGCTGTCTTTTTATGTGGAACTGGGATTTGAGGTTTGTCCTCATTCCCTGTAAACTGGTTGAACGGTAGGGTTTGGGGCCTGGCTTTGCTGCTCCTCTCCCTTGTAAACAGCTGTAAATGTGAACTTTTTTTTTGTAAACTGTTTTGTAATTTGTTTAATAAAATATTATAAACAAGAGATTAGGGGACGGGCTGTCCTAGAGGTGGCTGAAAGGTGTGCCAGGATAGCCCACTGGTCAGAGGTGCATCGGGGTGAGTGAGAGCCCAATGGTACATAGGGGCAGACTGAGAGCCAGAAGGCGGGTAGCCGTCCGCAGCGCTGTCACCCCGGGCAGGTACCGGGGCGGGCTGCCCCAGAGGTGGTCGAAAGGTGCTGAGGGTGGTCAGTGAAGCCGGAATGTGGGTAGGCTGTCCTGACTGCTGTCACCCCAGGCGGGTACCGGGGTAGGCTGTCCTAGAGGTGGTCGAAAGGTATGTCAGGGTGGACCGAGAACTGGAAGGGGCATGGGGTGGACTGAGAGTCGGAAGGTGGGTAGGGGCGGGCTGCCTTAGAGTGGTCGGAAGGTGGGAGGGGCGGGGGCTTGCTGGGTCTGTATTGTCTGCACTTTTGTACGTAACAGTATTGTCTAATGTACAAATGTCGTTGTTGCTGTCATATGTCGAACTGGGATTTGAGGTTTGTCCTCATCTCCCTGTAAACTGGTTGAACGGTAGGGTTTGGGGCCTAGCTTTGCTGCTCCTCTCCCTTGTAAAATTGCTGTCTCTTGCGTACAGTTGTAAATGTTAACTGTTTTTTGTAAATTGTATTGTAATTTGTTTAATAAAATATTATAAACAGGGAAAAAAAAATAAACAGTAGATTCAGAGTCCCCTCAATTTAGGGCACTGACTTTGTGCTGGCTGGTGTTTATAGTCAGTATGTTACTGTTGGTTTCTGCTTCTCTGTTTTTGGAGGGAAACCTGATTCCTGAACTAGCTGAATTATTTAGCCGGTTTGTTAACTGGCATTCCTTTTAGTGAGGACTGATTGTTAAACTCCTGATGTACACAGTGTGTTTCAGGTGTAACTCAGTTCTCATTAGGGGGTTGTTGTTTCACTGGCTGGTTACAGCCTGTGTGTTACTCTTTTCTCTTTATGAGAAAAAGACAATGTTCATTTTATGGTAGGGCATAGCCCTTGGACTGTAGTTTTCTTTGTTTTTTGTAAGTGTCTTTACTTTTTATTGGTGTTTTGACTGAGCCCTGTGGAAGACATACATTTTACCAGAGGAGCTGTTCCTGTGGGAAGGCCTAGCCCTGGGACTGGGCCTCTGAAGATTGAACACCTGTGTGTGTGCTGGGAGGTGAGCAGTTGCTGTATCCTGAAGTTTGGCAGCAGACCTTTCCTTCAGGAGTGGACTAAACCCCCCTGTGAGTTAACTGCACCTGTACAATGTACTGTTCCTGTGAGTGGGCCTGGTTTTCCAAGGCTGGGCCAGGACTCTATGGAGACTGAACACCTGCGTGCTGTGGGGTGTGCATTTGCTGCCTTCAGGAGTGGACTCTGGTTTTAGCAATGGACTCTGCAGTTTGGAGCGGACTCTATTTCCGACAATGTACATTGTATACTGGAGTGGACTCTTCCTAGAAATGGATTCAACATTTTGAAGACTGTATAGATTTGGACTGTGTACCAGAAAGGACTCTGTTGTTTTTTTTTGGTAATTAACTGTATTGTGGTGTTTCCTGGGTCTATCACCTGCACTGTCTTGTGTGTCCCTGGGTCTGGCAGGCCTTACTATGAGCTGGGAGGCTCATGGGTCGTCCTGAAAGCTGTCACCCTAAGAGCCGGAGGGCGGGTGGGCCATCCTGTGAATCTTAAGGTTGGTAGGCTGTCCCGAAAGCCGGAGGGTGGGTAAACCACCTTAATGCCAGTCGCCCCGAGAGCCAGATGGTGGGTAGGCTGTTCTGAGTGCTGTCGTCCTGAGAAGGGGTAATCGGGACGGGCTGTCCTAGAGGTGGTCGAAAGGTGTCAGAGCAGCTGAGAGTCAGAAGGTGCGTAGGTGGGCTGAGATCCGGAAGGCTTGTGGGCTACCCAGCTGTCGTCCCAGGGAAGGGGACAGGCTGTCCTAGAGGTGGTTGAAAGATGTGCCAGGATAGCCCACTGGCCGGATGGCGCATCGGGGTGGGTGAGAGCCCAATGGTACGTAGGGGCAGACCGAGAGCCAGAAGGCGGGTAGCTGTCCTCAGTGCTGTCACCCCGGGCAGGTACCGGGGCGGGCTGCCCCAGAGGTGGTCGAAAGGTGCTGAGGGTGGTTAGTGAAGTCGGAAGGTGGGTAGGCCGTCCTGACTGCTGTCACCCTGGGCGGGTACCAGGGCGGGCTGTCCTAGAGGTGGTCGAAAGGTGTGTCAGGGTGGACCGAGATTTGAGGTTTGTCCTCATCTCCCTGTAAAATGGTTGAACGGTAGGGTTTGGGGCCTAGCTTTGCTCCTCTCCCTTGTAAAATTGCTGTCTCTTGTGTACAGTGTAAATGTTAACTGTTTTTGTAAACTGTTTTGTAATTTGTTTAATAAAATAAAAAAAAATAAACAGGAGATTTTGATGTGAAGGGCACTGCTTGTCACAGGCCACTGGAGTGTTTCCTATCTTCCTGGTGGTGGAAATTTGAATAAAGATTCATGCACCTTGTGTCTTTCACTGTGTCTCAAGCCTGCACATACACAACATGGGTGTGGTGGAAAAATATAAGCACTACCGCGGTGGTTCACGGACTCGCAGCCCAACTGCTTGCTCTGTGGCGCTGTGGAGTCCGTGGACCACGTGTAGATTTGGTGTGGGCGTTTAGACTCCCTTTTTGACTTTCTCAAAAACCTCCTCCTCTGCTTTTGGTTGCACTTCAGTCCCACGCTCCTGATCTTTGGGCACCCGGTACGGAGGAGGGAGGGCAGGTCTGAAGACCTCCTCGTGGGTCTGCTCCTGAGCCTGGTCAAACTGGCCATCAACGGGTCGAGGCAGCGGGCCGTGGAGGGGGTCGTTAGGGCCGACTGCCTGCCCCTCTTCCGCGGTTACGTTAGAGCCCGGGTGTCCTTGGAGAAGGAGCACGCGGCGTCCACCAACACCCTGGAGTTGTTCAGGGAGAGGTGGGCGCCGCAGGGAGTGGAGTGTATTATTTCCCCCTCCAACTCTATTTTGATTTAACCCCTGCCCTCCCTTCCCTGTTTGATCACACAGCATTGCCCTTTGATGTCAAGGGCACTGCTTGTCACTGACCACTCGGGTGTTTTCCTTTCTTCCTGGTGGTGGAAATTTGAATAAAGATTCATGCACCTTGTGTCTTTCACTGTGTCTCACACCTGCACAAACACAACATGGATGCTGGGAAAAATAAGCAGTTAGGCAGTAGTGTGGGGGTAATGAAAAAAAATAAGCAGGGGAGGTTCTGTTCACTCTGAATAAAAAAAAGAAAAAAGGAAAAGAAAAAAATAAACAGGAGATTATTTTTCACTGTGTCTGACACCTGCACACACATGACATGGGTGCTGGGGAACAATAAGCACTACTGCTTTTTAGCAGTAGTGTGGGGGTTTATAAAAAAAATCACATGTGATTTAGAATCTCCTCCGTTGGGAAATAGAGAAAAAATGTTTTTAAATATAAACAGGAGATTCTGAAGGCCTCTTCAGTCTAGGGACTGGCCTTGATCTGGCTCGCCACAGCCCATGTATTGTGCACATGTAAATAAAGGATGACTAGGTGACAGGATACTGGCTTCTGTATAGTTATTTCAAAGAGACATTAAGCATTTTAGACCTATACTTTCGAAATTCAAGAGGAGACCAAATTGAAATATTCTTGGGAGTGTAGGTGAGCAGAGAGATCTCGGTGTCCAGGTACACAGATCCTTGAAAGTTGCCACCCAGGTTGACAGGGTTGTTAAGGCATATAGTGTTTTAGCTTTTATTAATAGAGGGATCAAGTTCTGGAACCATGAGGTTATGCTACAGCTGTACAAAACTCTAGCATGGCTGCACTTGGAGTATTGTGTACAGTTCTGGTCACCGTATTATAAGAAGGATGTGGAAGCTTTGGAAAGGGTGCAGAGGAGATTTACTAGAATGTTGCCTGGTATGGAGGGAAGGTCTTACAAGGAAAGGCTGAGGGACTTGAGGCTGTTTTCGTTAGAGAGAAGAAGGTTGAGAGGTGACTTAATAGAGACATATAAGATAATCAGAGGGTTAGATAATGTGGACAGGGAGAGCCTTTTTCCAAGAATGGTGACGGCGAGCACGAGGGGGCATAGCTTTAAACTGAGGGGTGATAGATATAGGACAGATGTCAGAGGTAGTTTCTTTACTCAGAGAGTAGTAAGGGTATGGAATGCTTTGCCTGCAACAGTAGTAGATTCGCCAACTTTACATACATTTAAGTCGTCATTGGACAAGCATATGGACATACATGGAATAGTGTAGGTTAGATGGGCTTCAGAGTGGTATGACAGGTCAGCGCAACATCGAGGGCCAACGGGCCTGTACTGCGCTATAATGTTCTATGTTCTATGTAAGGTGCTACAGTAGATTGACAAAGGAGACAATGAGAGGATATTTCTTCATATGGAAGAATCTAGAATGTTCATCATTTTATAAGCAGTACGCAGATGCTGACAGACCTGTTGAGTTTTCCCCACACTTTCTGTTTTTGTTTTGGATCAGAAAAGGCCTGCTTATTCAAAGTTAGGTGCATTAGGAGGCAAAGGTGGTGTGGTAATGTCACTGGCTAATAGTCCAGAGCCTGAGTTGAATCCCACCAAGGCAGATGGTGAAACTTAAGTTCAATAAAAATCAGAATTTTTTCTTAGAAAATCAAAACTATTGAAACATATACAATTCTGCAAGGACTGGACAGGGTAGGTATGGAGAGGTTGTTTCCCCTTGTGGGAAAGTCTAGGACCAGACACCATCATCTCAGAGTAAGGGGTTGCACTTTTTAGACAGAGATGAGGAGGAACTTCTTCTCTCAGAGTGTAGTGATTCTGTGGAATCCTTTACCACAAAGGGCTGTCAAGGCTGAGCTGATATATTCAAGGCTGAGACTGACAAACTTTTAATCAGTAAAGGGAGTCAAGAGTAATGGAGAAAAGTGGAGTTGAGGATT
Organism: Chiloscyllium plagiosum; assembly: GCF_037043375.1. NCBI lineage: Eukaryota > Metazoa > Chordata > Chondrichthyes > Orectolobiformes > Hemiscylliidae > Chiloscyllium > Chiloscyllium plagiosum. Next base: position 7,628,800 of record NW_028270181.1, read on the forward strand.
AATAGATTAGCGAATGATTTCAGTGAATGGCCGAGCAGGCTCGATGGGCTGAATGGACTCATTTTGCTCCTACATCTTATAGTCCCAAAGAAGTTATACCAACCATGAAATGTAAACACTTTTTCTCCCTACAGTCATTTGAGACTCTCTTCCACAAACATCACTTGATGCAAAACCTGTTTTTAATGATCAATCTAAGGTAGAACTTTTTTTATTAAGCAGAGATATTAAGTGATATGGGCCAAGGGCAGGTATGTTGAGTTAGGCCAAAGATCAGTTTTGATCTCATTGAATGATGGATTTTATTGGTCAGTGTATTGAGTACAGGAGTTGGGAGGTCATGTTGCGGCTGTACAGGGCATTGGTTAGGCCACTGTTGGAATATTGCATGCAATTTTGGTCTCCTTCCTATCAGAAAGATGTTGTGAAACTTGAAAGGGTTCAGAAAAGATTTACAAGGATGTTGCCAGGGTTGGAGGATTTGAGCTATCGGGAGAGGCTTAACAGGCTGGGGCTGTTTTCCCTGGAGCGTCGGAGGCTGAGGGATGACCTTATAGAGGTTTATAAAATCATGAGGGGCATGGATAGGATAAATAGTCAAAAGTCTTTTCCCTGGGGTGGGGGAGTCCAGAACTAGAGGGCATAGGTTTAGGATGAGAGGGGAAAGATATAAAAGAGACCTAAGGGGCAACGTTTTCACACAGAGGGTGGTACGGGTATGGAATGAGCTGCCAGAGGAAGTGGTGGAGGCTGGTACAATTGCAACATTAAGAGTCATTTGGATGGGTATATGAATAGGAAGGGTTTGGAGGGATATGGGCCGGGTGCTGGCAGGTGGGAGTAGATCAGGCTTTTCCAGCACCACTCTAATCTGTGCTGGAGATCAGAGTCTAGAGTGTAGTGCATACCACAAGTTTCGACTCCAAAATCCTTGCAAATGTGTATTCATCCCTTGCAGTCAGCAGTAGACCAGTTTCCACAATGTAGGGGATTCTGTGATTCCCTGGTCTGGCCTGCATGCACTCCGTAACCACTCTGTGAAATAGGCCAAGCAAGGGTAAATAGGGTTGGGCCAGCCAGGAAGAGGATAAAAGGGAGGTAGCTGAATGCTGATTGACTGAGAAAGCTGCAGACACCAGGGAGGGGATGGTTAATGCATCGCCTTCCGGGTTCGGAGAGTAAAGTTTGCATTGGGATCGCGGCTCAGCCCGAGATGCTTTCCCCGGAGAGCTGCAGTTGCATTGTCTCTGCGGGTTTGCGGAGCGGAGCTGGAGCTGGAACTCCCGGAGCTTGGGACTGGGATGGAGCGCGGAGCTGCAGCGGGCTCCTGCTGGATTACCAGCGGGGGCTGCTGCTCTGCCATGCCCAGATCCTCTCCCCTTTCCTCGGGCAGCGCCAGCTGCTCAGCCGCCAGCCCTTCCTGCTGCCCGGGGCTTTCCACAGGGAGCTGCAGATCCGGGTGCAGTTCCCTGCAGGCAACCCCAGCCCACGCTCCCAAACCCGCTCTGAGCCTGTCTCAGATACCCCCAGCCCTGACCTGCACCCAGAGGTGCCACCCTCAGGCATGGCGAGGTCCCAGGGCACCAGCCCGGCCACTTTGCTGGTGGCATTCCCTTGCCCGGCATTCCGAGAAGCCTTCCAGAGTGTATACCAGGAGGCTGACCGCTGGCACTTCCACCTGGATGACCAGGAGGCTGAACTCGACGGTCTGTTCTGGTTCGGCTTGCTGCATTGCCCGAGCTGGGCAGGGGGTGCCCAGGCTGGGGAGACCCCCCAGTGTGTGAGGAGCGAACACCTGAGGAAAGGGCAGACCCTGTTCAGCTGCGCTTCCCCGTTCGCCAGCTTCTGGTCAGAGGTCTTCATGAACACGTTCAGTAAAGGAATCGTGAGTAATCTGGCCGGAGAGCGCAACGCGGTGATCCTGACTGATGCCCGTTGTCTGCCCGGGACCGAAGGAGGTGGCGTTTATCTTGAGCTGCACGGTCTGTACTATTTAGCGGGTGTAATCGTGGCCCCACTGTGTTGGAAGGCCCAGGAGTGGGTTGGACTGACCCTGGTGTGTTCTATCACCTGCATACTCAAAGCCATCAGAAGGATTTGGGGTGCACTCGGCAAGAATGGCAAGATCGTGTCGTTTTGCCCACTGTCTGGTCACCTGCCCGTGCCCAGCCCAAGGTGGCAGGGTGACCTAACCCGGCTGCTTGGGTCAGTTGCTCTTCTGGAGTGCGGTGGCGTATGGGGCTCAGGGGTGGTGGTCAGTCCCCGACTGATACTCACGTGTCGCCATGTGCTGGGCTGGGCATCAGCTGTCCAAGTGAACATACAGCCTGACTTGGGCAGGTAGGAATTCTGTACACCTGGCTGGAGGGTTAAGTCAAGCAGTTGTATTGCTATAAGTGTGGTTGGAGCTGCGTAACATCTGAACTTGTAAAAAAAATAGCCTTGAAGTCTTCCTTGACCAAGCAATGTGCACAGCATGTTACCTCAGCACATAGAGTCATAGAGATGTACAGCATGGAAACAGACCCTTCAGTCCAACCCATCCATGCCGACCAGATATCCCAACCCAATCTAGTCCCACCTGCCAGCACCCGGCCCATATCCCTCCAAACCCTTCCTATTCATATACCCACCCAGATGCCTCTTAAATTTTGCAATTGTACATGACATCCATTCTTTGAGCTGGAGATTGCGGATCTAAATCTCTCTCCAGGAGTTGAGTCTGTAAGGGTTAATTCTAAGAGTCTGCACTTTTTGAAAGGACCCCGAGGAACAAACGTGCTTCAAAACCCGAATCTCGTCAGACAGCACGGAAACAGACCCTCTGTCCAGCCAGTCCATGCCAAACATGATCTCAAACTAAACTAGTCCCACCTGCCCACTCCTGGCCCATATCCCTGCCAACCTTTCCTATTCATGTCCTTATCTAAACATGTTTCATACATTGTAATTGTACCCACAGGCACCACTTCCTCTGGAAGTTCATTCCACACGTGAATCACCCTCTGTAAAAAAATTTGCCCCTCGTGTCTTTTTTAAATCTCTCTCCTCTCGCCTTAAAAATGTGCCCCCGGTCTTGAAATCCCCCAACCTAGGGAAAAGACAGCTACCATTAACTCTACCTCCTTAAATTTCCATCAGTGGTCAGAAAATCAATGACAGCGTGTGCCTAAAACTCTGATTGTGGACAGTTTTTGTTTTAAATTTAACCTATTTTTCCAGTCAACCTGTTCAGGGCTATTATTACACACCACTGGAGCAGATGGGACCTGAACATGAGCCTCCTGGTCTAGGGATAGGCACACTACCACTGTGCCACAAGAGGACAGATTTTCTTACATAACAGTCATTACACTTTTATTCACTGAACACAAAACACTTTGGGATAGTTCTCTGGTATGTAATGGATCTTTTTCACAGCTACTGTTGCTCATTCTGAGCTATTTGAGTGCAGACGTATGTGTGCCAGGTATGATTAACCATGAGGTGGAGTTGCCGGTGTTGGACTGGGGTGGACAAAGTTAAAAATCCTGAAGAAGGGCTTATGCAGGAAAAGTCGATTCTCCTGCTCCTTGGATGCTGCCTGACCTGCTGCGCTTTTCCAGCAACACATTTTTCAGCTCTGATCTCCAGCATCTGCAGTCCTCACTTTCTCAAAGTTAAAAATCACACAACACCAGGTTATAGTCCAACAGGTTTATTTGGAAGCACTAGCTTTCGGAACACTGCACCTGATGAAGGAGCAGCGCTCCGAAAGCTAGTGCTTTCAAACAAGTCTGTTGGACTTTAACCTGGTGTTGTGTGAGTTTTAACTAGGTACGATTAAGAGTAACTGATGTTCATTGGGGCATATTTTTAAGATCTGGTTTCAGGGGTTCTTGCACTGCAGTGGTAGTGTCCCTACCTCGACGCGAGTTCAAGTCCCACCTGTTCCAGAGGTATGTCATAACATTTCTGGGCAGGTTGATTAGAAATCTAGGTTAATTTAAAAAAAGCTAATCATTTAAAAAAAACTGATTTCAAGAGTTCTTGGTGGCATTCCCCATCTCTGAACCAGGAGACGTGGGTTTGAACCAAACATCGGTCACATAGAGGCTAATTTCCAGATTTACTTCCCTATTGTAGTTATATCACCACAGTCTTACCAGACCATCGGGCTGTTCTCACATTAGAGAGAGAAGCAGCTGATGGCAATTTAACGAGTGGGCCACCATACCTCAGGCAAGGAGAAAGGAGAATCCTTCGTAGTAACCTCAGCCAGTTATTGGGAATCGAACCCATGCTGTTGGTGTTACACTGCTTTGCAAACCAACCAGGAGAATGTGAGGACTGCAGATGCTGGAGACCAGAGTTGAAAAATGTGGTGCTGGAGAAACACAGCAGGCCAGGCAGCATCCGAGGAGCAGGAGAATCGACGTTTCGGGGCATAAGAAGGGCTTATGCCTGAAACGTCGATTCTCCTGCTCCTCGGATGCTGCCTGGCCTGCTGTGTTTTTCCAGCACCACATTTTTCAACTTTGCAAACCAACCACCCAAGCTGAACACTTCCCTGTCAGGCATTAGTGAACCACATGGGTTTGCATACCAGTGGTCATCATTAAGCCAGTTTTAATAACAGATTTTATTGAATTTATCTTTCACTCACTGTCTCCCATTGTGGGGTTTGAACTCGTGTCCCCAGGATATCAGCCTGGAGTTCTCAATTGCAAACCCAGCATTATTACCACTCCACCACCACCACCACCTGCCCCTCAAGAAATGTGACGAAAAAGAATGAGACCTGCTTCCTCCTTTGCTGAATGAATATTTACCATATTCACAGCGACTTGCATTTATTTAACACCTTGAATGTAGTAAAATCTTGCAAAATATATTAGCGCTGAGCCAGATGAGAAGATAGTAAGGTAGCCAAAAATTGGTGCAGGAACTCCCTGTGAGTTTCAAAGAGGGAGGACAGATGGTTAGAGAGGGAATTCCAGAACCTAGGATCAAGGGAACTGAAATTCCAGATGCAAGTGGGAATGCAATTATAATTGGGAATGCATAAGAGACCAGAAGTTGAGTGTGCAGAAATTCCAGGCAGGAAGCAGCTCGAGAGATAGGGAGGTATGAGACCATGCAGGGATTTGAAAACAATGCTGAAAATTTTGACATGATGTTGTTTAAGGTCTTGCTCAACCAGGAACCAGTATGGGTCAATGAGCTCAGAGGTGATGGGTGAAAGGGGCTGAGTACAAGTCAGGAACAAAGAATGTAAATGTTTGGTTGAACTCAATTTAGTGAAGACCAAAGGCTATTTCTCAACCAGCTTCAGCCAACATGTCACTTTTTCTGTATTGTGGTTACCCTGTGTAAAACAAATCTTTCGCAGAATTTGTAAAACAGAAACCAGCTGATATCAGTGTTAGCCCACACGAGATACAGTTTGACGCACACTAGGGCTCTCTCTGTTACCTGACCTATTTGGCTATAAATAAAGCAGCTAATTAGAATGGAGATGGCTTAATCGCATCAGGGACTTGTTCAAAATATTTCTGTCAAAAGTTATTAAAAAATTTATAAAGTTTCAATCAAAGTCTATAAGATCTTTGAATCAAATTGAATTAACTTTATTGTCATGTGCATTTGAATACATACAGTAAAAAGTTTGCATTGGTGTTCGTTCATGGTACAAGGTATCTAGATACAGCTGCTTAACTATTTGGTACAAATTTGACAGGATAGTAAATAAAAGTCCAGCGAAAGAACAAAAATTAAATAAAAGTGCTCAATTACAGTCCTTTCAACCAAGTCTGTACTCGCACTGAGCCTCCAGGCCACACCGGGCCCTCTCCTCCAGGCCGCATCGGGCCCTCTCCTCCAGGCCACACCGGGCCCTCTCCTCCAGGCCGCACTGGGCTTTCTCCTCCAGGCTGCACCGGGCCCTCTCTCCAGGCTGCACCGGGCCCTCTCGTCCAAGCCACACCGGGCCCTCTCGTCCAAGCCACACCGGGCCCCCTCCTCCAGGCCGCACCGGGCCCCCTCCTCCAGGCCGCACTGGGCCCCCTCCTCCAGGCCGCACCGGGCCCCCTCCTCCAGGCCGCACCGGGCCCTCTCCTCCAGGCCGCACCGGGCCCTCTCCTCTAGGCCGCACCAGGCCCTCTCCTCCAGGCTGCACCGGGCCCTCACCTCCAGACTGTACCAGGCCAAGCCTCCAGACTGCACCGGGCTTCAAAACTCAAGACCTCACCTCCAGTCCGCAAGAGCCTTGCCTCCCTGCGCTGGCCTCCAGTATGGGACTCCCCTCCCCGCACCAGCCTCCAGTCTGGGATTCCCCGCCCCACACCGGCCTCCACTCTGGGACTCATCTCTAGGAATCGCCTCCCCATGCCAGCTTCTGATCCACATCTCTCCGCCCCACGATGGCCCCCAGTTGGGACCTTGCCTTCTCCATTCCCGTCTCAGAAAGGTTAAAAGTTTAAAAAAGAAAACACCCAAGAAAAGATTTTTAAAAAAAGGATCTACCTGTGCCCCTCCTTGAGGCATTTAATATATTTTTTTTGGCATGTGACAATGTGACCAAGTCATTAATGTGTGTGCTCTAACATTATTGGTGTGCTACAACAAATCTGATACTATCTGATCTCAGAATAATTGCTCTCCTTTTGGCCCTCACTTGTGATTAGACCCCACTAAATTTCTTTCAACTCTTCCCTCTATTTACCTACAGTCGCCTCACGTTGAAGGGAAGAGTGTTATTTGCTACGAAAGAGAATTCAGCCTATGATGTGGCACTGGTGGAACTGGAAGAAGACCTGCTATATGTTGAGATACCTGTTGCTGCTTCTGGGTTTAACAAAGGTAAGGAAAGGCACGAAATATAATACAAGAAAAATTGTTTTTAACCAGAATTAATAATAGCAGACAAACAAAAGCAAAATACTGTGGATGCTGGAAAGCTGAAAAAACAGAGAAATTCCACAAGTTTGGCAGAATCTCTGGAGGCAGATAAAGAGTTAACGTTTTGAGTCTGAGATAGACTCATACGGCACAGAAACAGCCCCTTCAGTCCAACTAGTCCGTGCCGAACATAATCCCAAACTAAACTAGTCCCAGCTGCCTGCTCCTCTCCAATATCCCTCCAAACCTTTCCCATTCATGTACTTATCCAAATTTTTAAATATTGTAAAGCATTTGGTCTATCTCTCTCTAAACCCTTCCTATTTATATATCCATCCAGATGCCTTTTAAAATGTTGTAATTGTACCAGCCTCCACCACTTCCTCTGGCAGTTCGTTCCATACACACACCACCCTCTGCGTTAAAAAGTTACCTTAGGAAAAAGACCTTGTCTATTCACCCTACCCGTGCCCCTCACAATTTTATAAACCTCTGTAAAGGTCACCCCCTCAGCCTCCAATGCACCAGGGAAAAAGCTCCAGCCTATTTAGCCCCTCCCTATAACGCAAACCCTTCAGTCACAGCAACATCCAATATGACTTGAGTTCTTAAGAACAGTTGCACTGCACTTGAAATGTTAACTCTGTTTCTCTCTCCACAGATTCTGCCAGACCTGCTGAGCTTAAAACATAGAACATAGAATAGTATAACACAGAAACATGTCTGTGCCAACTGTGATGACATTCTAGACTAATGTCATCTGCCTGCCCATGGTCAGTCTCCCTCTATTCCGTGCGTGTTCATGAGTCTGTCTAAATTCCTCTTAAACATTGCTAATATATCTGCTTCTATCACCCTTCCCAGCAGCACGTTCCAGACACATACCACCTTCCGTGTAAAAAAAAACTTCCTCACACTTCTCTCTTAAACTTTTCCCCCTCACACCTTAAACACGTGCCCCCCAGGATTTGACATTTCATTGGCTTCATTTCCTCGTTGAGACTTCGTGGCAATTGACACAACAGGGTGTCTTGCTAGGCCATTTCAGAGGGCATCTGAGAGTCAGCCATGTTGTTGTGGGGCCGGAGTCACATACAAGCCAGACCAGGTTCCTTTCCCCTGAGGGACTTTAGTGAACATGATGGGACTTTCCCAGCAATCATTAGTGGGCGGCACGGTGGCACAGTGGTTAGCACTGCTGCCTCACAGCGCCAGAGACCCGGGTTCAATTCCCGCCTCAGGCGACTGACTGTGTGGAGTTTGCACGTTCTCCCCGTGTCTGCGTGGGTTTCCTCCGGGTGCTCCGGTTTCCTCCCACAGTCCAAAGATGTGCAGGTCAGGTGAATTGGCCATACTAAATTGCCCGTAGTGTTAGATAAGGAGTAAATGTAGGGGTATGGGTGGGTTTCGCTTCGGCGGGTCAGTGTGGACTTGTTGGGTCGAAGGGCCTGTTTCCACACTGTAATCTAATCTAATCTAATCTAATTTCATTAACTCCCAAGTTTTTTTATACATTGAATTCAAATTCCACTCTCTGCCAGGGTAGAGTTCAAGCTCAGGTGCCCCGAACATTAGCTGAGTTTCTGGATTAATATTCTAGTGATAATACCACTAGGCCTAGGCTAAGTGGAAAAGTGGGACTAGTGTACATTTAGTGTAGCTTTGATAGTACCAACTTGATGGGACGAATGGCCTGTACTGTGCAGTATGATTCTATGGATGGCTGGTTTGTGATTCAGAATGACACCCACAGCGGGGGTTTAATTACCACAATGACTGAGGTTACCACTGAAGAACTCTCCTTCTCAACCTCTGCCCTCACCTGAGGCAGGGTGACCCTCAGCTTAAGACACCACCAGTCATCTCTCTCGAATGAGAGCAGCCCCACGGTTCCCTGGGACTATGGCGACTTTAGCTTACCTTCATGATTCTATGGAACATACTGTAAAGTCACTTTTAAATAATCAACAATTTGTGTTAATTGAAGTGGTGCAGCCTTGCTTAATCGAGGAATTGAAATCAGTGATTCTTTTTATGGGAAATATTTCTTTAAAGTTAATGTCAGAAGTGAGATGAGGAAAATGGTTTCACCCAGAAACCTGCAGTTCATGAAAATGCTGCCCGGATATTCACCAGCCTCAAGTACCACAGGCTGCAGGGCAATGGACCAAATGCTTTAAAATGATATTGGGTTAGGGGGCTCAGTGGGCCAAATAGCCTCTTTCTGTGCCACAAACATGCTGTGATTTTATGGTTGATTTTTTTTCTTTTTGTTTACAGTTATGGCGTCAGTTTTTAGTTTACACATTCTTACTCAAGCCTTGCACATTTACGGGCATGTGAGACTAGTGTTGAATTCAGGAACCAGTTTTGTTTTTATTTGTTGAAGGGCTGACTGGGCCATCATTTTAAGACCATAAGCAGGAGTAGGCCATTTTATTGCCCATCCCTAATTTCTCTTGAGAATTTGGTGGTGAGCTGCCTTCTTGAACTGCTGCAGTCCATCAGGGAGGGAGGCCCAGTAGATTGACCCAGTGACAGTGAAGGAACGATGATATATTTCCAATTCAAGATGGTAAGTGGCTCGGAGGGGAACTCACTGGCGGTGGTGTTCCCTCCTGCCTTTCCCCTTGTCCTTTTAGGTGGTAGTGATCATGGTTTTGGAGGAGCATGGGGGAGTTACTCACAGGTTTTCAGTTACAAATCAGACTGATATGTGGAGATTGCTACCTGTTGACTGAAGTACTTTCTCCCAGATATGTACAATATCATGTTCCATATTTGTGACACGCTCACCTCCTGCTTGTGAGGCAGAGAGCTCCCTGAGTAAAGGCACAAATGAGGCAGAAACAGTGCACGACGTTGCATTGTAATGATTGAGGGACAAAGGCACACTGTAGGGTTTGATAAAACCGTATCTCCCTGTCACTGTGTGAGAACCCATTTAAACAGGGGAGTGTTTGCTGTCTGTTAATTCATTAACAGGGCAGATTGTACATCTTTTGTAAGCAGGCTTGAGTTACATTTGAGAGGAGGCCTCAGGGAGGTTAAAGCAGTGTTTGAGCTTACAACGTGTATTTTTTCAGGGTAAGAGAGGTTGGTGTTGGGGAATTAAATTCTTTTAATATTTTACAATCATCACCAGGCGCAACACTGGCCAGGCACCAGATATGGTTCTGTTTAGTTTGAAAGTGTGGTTTAGACTAGCAAGTGCAAACTGCTGACTGAGCATAAACTTTGTCTGTGTGTAAGCTTCAGGATAAGAGCTGGATTTAAATGTCAGGAGTTAGGTCACAGCACAGCTCTCCCAGAATCCAAATACAGCTGTGTAAAATGGCCTTGAATATTGTCTGGCAATATCTGTAATGAGGCTGAGAACAATACTGGTGTCACATTTACATAGTCTTCCTGAAAACCAGTCTGGCAGCTGAGCTTGTCTCCCTCTGAAAACAGCAAATGAGTGGAAGCAACTGGCATAGCCGTATAAAAGTATAAAGAGGAAAGATTTGAATTTATACATAATACTTCTTACAACTTCACAATGTCCTAAAGCACTTGACAAATTTTGTTTGAAGCGTAGCCACTGTTGTGATGTAGGAAATGCAGCAGCCAATGTTCACACAGCAAACAGTAATGTGACCATGACTAGATCATCTGGTTGAGTGACACATATTGAGCAGGACAATCAGGAGAACTCCCCTAACTGTCCTAGAATGGCCCCATGGGTTCTCTCACCTGAGACGCTTCAGTTTAAGGTAATATCTAAAGCAAAGCAGAGGTCTCTCAGTACTGCATTGGAGTACTGCAAGGCATTAGAGCAGTCCCACCAACACTGCCTGCGCAAGATCCTGCGAATCCTCAGGGAAGACAGACGCACCAGCACTAGGCTCCTAGACCAGGCCAACATCCCCAGCATTGAGGCACTGACCTCACCCCCCCCTCCCAATCAGCTGTGATGGGCTGGACACGTCGTCCCCAGCTCTACTCCCAGCTGTGAAACGGCAGGCGAGCCCCAGGTGGACAGAGGAAATGCTTCAGGGATACCCCCAAGGCTTCACTGGGGAAGTGTAGCATTCCCACAGAAACCTGGGAATCACTGACCGGGACCGGCCAAAGTGGAGGTGAACCATCCGGGAAGACAGAAAGCCCCTGGAGACTTGCCGTTGGGAAAAAGCAGAAGCTGGGTGGAGACAGGGAAAGGATCGCGCTGCCACACCAACTCCCCAACCACCCCCTTCCCGCGACCACCACCTGCCCCCAGTGTAACTGAGCCTGCAGTAGCCCCAACAGTCTGTACAGACTCACCCTGAGAGTGGGAGAGAGTCATCCCTCATCTGCGACTGACCACCGATGTTGATGAAGGAGTGTCAGCCTTGATTTTTATGCTGCATCCACATTTTTTTACGTCACAGATGAGAATCCTACCCATTAGTCAGCGGCTAACACCTAATATTGGCTTCACTGCAAGGTTAAGGCTGTTGCACTGAGAAAACATGGCAATGCTAGCTAAGCTGATTTCTCACAGAGTCTCTTCTGTGACAATGTGGGGAGGCCAATAGGTAACTGTGAGACCAGCTCTCAGTGAAGAATGTTGCTGTGAGAGGGCAGCAATTGAGTTTACTGTCTGTGAAGCATGAACTTAAACACCCATCCTTAACTCAAAACTAAACGGGTTGAGATCAGGCTGCTCCAGTTCCCTTACAGCTGTTTCCTCCTGATAACTCCAGATCATTGTTCACTTCCTTTAGCTGGTTGTACAACTGTCATCACCAGCCTCTGGGTGCAAGCCCAGGACTCAATCACAAATTAACTCCATGGCACTGCTGGGGGTGGGGTTCTGCGCTGTCACAGGCACTAGGTTTTGAACAAGGTATGAAACTAATTTCCCTGACAACTATTCCTCCATAGGAGGGAAAGTGAGGACTGCAGATGCTGGAGGTCAGAGTTGAGAATGTGGTGCTGGAAAAGCGCAGCAGGTCAGGCAGCATCCGAGGAGCAGGAGAATTGACGTTTTGAGCGTAAGTTATTCAGCAGGAATGAGGCTTGTGGGCCAAGGGGGCTGAGAGATAAATGGGAGGAGGGGTGGGGCTGGAGGAGAAGGTAGCTGGATGTGCGATAGGTAGATGAAGGTGGGGGTGAAGGTGATAGGTTGGAGAGGAGAGTGGGGCGGATAGGTGGGAAGGAAGATGGACAGGTAGGACTGGTCAAGAGGGCGGTGCCAAGTTGGAATGTGGATCTAGGATAAGGTGAGGGGGAGGGGAAATGAGGAAACAGGTGAAATCCGCATTGATCCCATGTGGTTGGAGGGTCCCAAGGTGGAAGATGAGGGGTTCTTCCTCCAGGCGTCGGGTGGTCAGGGTTTGGCGACAAAGAAGGCCCAGGACCTGCATGTCCTTGACAGAGTGGGAGGGGGAGTTGAAGTGTTCAGCCACAGGGCAGTGGGGTTCTCTGAAGCATTCCGCAAGTAGGCGCCCTGGAAGTAAAAACAAGGACTGCAGATGCTGGAACCCAGAGTCTAGATTAGAGTGGTGCTGGAAAAGCACAGCAGGTCAGGCAGCATCCGAGGAGCAGGAAAATCGACATTTCAGGCAAAAGCCCTTCATCAGGAATACAGGCAGAGTGCCTGAAGAGTGGAGAGATAAATGAGAGGAGGGTGGGGGCATTCTGCCTGTATTCCTGATGAAGGGTTTTTGCCTGAAACATCGACTTTCCTGCTCCACAAAAAGATAGAGTAAATTGCTTATCTATTGTGTTCATGTGTGTGGGATCTTGCTGTGTACAGTGACACACATTCAAACTTCAAACTAAAATTGAATTTAAATGTTACATTCTATATGCTTAAACACTGGTGAACCTCAGACTTCACTTCTGCAGATACATGCCACCTCATTATTCTAAGGATAGGCTGGAGACAATTTGACCATACTCAGGTTGAGGGTAGTTGGTTAGACAGATGGCAAGTGGGAATTGGCGTCTCACAGGGATCCATATCCTGGCCACAGTTTACCTGAACCACTTGCTAAACTTGCTGAACCAAACCGGGAGGGGAATGGTCTGACTCAAATCACAGAAGGCCGTGGCAAAATACAAAGATCTAAGTGAATTGGCTTTGAGAGTGCTGCAGTTTTCCATTACCACTGCCTGTCATTCAGTGATGCCTAGAACAAACTCTCCCTTTTCTCTGCCCTGAACTTTGCCCTCTTGAAGAGATCTCTATAGCTTTTCAGCCTTAATCAAACAGCCAAACTACTAACATTTTCTTTGCTGGATATTACTTTTAGAGCTATTTCTTGTTCTTGTGATTTTAAGCACATCTTCTTTCGTTTAATGGTCATTGATGATGATGATGCCTTAACCATATCTTAAAAGCTTTGAATTTCTTCGACAGATCTTTATTTATTACATCTGCTGCTATAGACACGATGAGTTAAATGGCCTCCTTCTGTACTGTTAAATCTATGATTATGCCCATTTCTGAGACAAACAGAAGATTGATGTAGTAGCATCCTAGTTTTGATTTCCATGTTACAAGCTTGAGTTTTCTTGTTTATGTATCCTTTATCTCCACAAATGGATATGTGAATGGGAATTAAATTCAGTATTGATCAATGTGGCATTGTGTGTTTTGATAGGAATAAGGGGTCACATACTCCTTGCAGAGACAAAAATCTGAACGGGGTAGAGTAGCAAAAGGGTCCCCAGGGAGCAGATTCAGAAACTTGTAACAATGCAGGGGAACAAACCTATAAACAAGAAACTGTGCTCTGGGTTTCCTCTCCAGCGGAACATCATTGAAAACTGGAGAAATTGTGTTGTATGTGTATCAAAACTGGCTTAACCAATAGGGGCAGCACGGTGGCTCAATGGTTAGCACTGCTGCTTCATAACCCCACAGACCTGGGTTCGAGTTTGCACGTTCTCCCCGTGTCTGTGTGGATTTCATCCGGTTTCCTCTCACAGTCCAAAGGTATACAGGTTAGGGTGGATTGGCCATGAGAAATACAAAGTTATGGGGATAGGGTACAGGTGGGTGGGTCTGGGTGGGATGCTTTACAAGGGTTGGTGTGGACTTGATGGGGACAATGGCCTGCTTTCACACTGTAGGAATTCTATGGACAATCAGTTCTGATCTCCATAAGACATAACGGATCCAGATGAACAGGAAAAGACTAGAGAAAGTAAAAGGATGTGAGGATACCCCCAGAACTGAGAGTTTATCAATATCAGGAAGGTTAAACAGACAAGAGGGCTAGAAATTTGTCTCGGGCAATATTGGATTGTCACTGACTGAACAAGCAGCCAAAATGATAGTGTCCATTTCCATTCCCCAAATCAAATTTCTAACCTTGGGGCTGTTTCCTATAACAACATAAAGACTAATGGGTGAACTAACAAAGGTCTTTAAAACTATAAATGAGAGTTGATAGGAAAGGTGTAGAGAAGATGTTTCCACTTGTGAGAAAACTGCAGTACCGACTTATCGTGTGTTCAAGGTAATTGAATGAGTTGATAGACAGAGACTAATAGGTTCTATAAGGATTTTAGGGGAAAATCCTTCACCTAGAGAATCCTTTACCAGGAAAATCCTTTACCAGGAGAATGTGAGAATATGGAACTGGCTACCACAGTATTATGAAATCCCTCCAGTTTGGAAACAGGCCATTCAGCCCAGCAAGTCCACTCCGAAGACTAACCCACCCAGACCCACCCTGTGCAACCCTGCATTTCCCAAGGCTAATTCACTGAACCTGCACATCCCTAGACACAATGGGCAGTTTAGTGTGGCCAGTCCACCTAAACTGCACACCTTTGGACTATGGGAGGAAACTGGAGCACCCGGAAGAAACCCAAGCAAACACGGGGAGAATGTGCAAACTCCACACAGTCGCTTAAGGGTGGAATTGAACCCGGGACCCTGGCGCTGTGAGGCAGCAGTGCTAACCACTGAGCGACCGTGCCACCCACTAGGAAGGCTGGGAGGAGATTCTGGGGACGCAAAGACACCAGTAAAGCCTGAATCACCTTAATCTGTTTATTCGACGCAATGCCTTCAGTGAAACTGTCTCTTCGCCAACAGGAGAAGATGTCTGTGTCATTGCCTATGGGGTGTTTGGCCAGAGCTGCGGGCCTTCAGTGACAGCTGGTGTGCTTTCTGCTGTGATCACAGTGGACCAGCAGCCAGCGATGCTTCAGACAACCTGTGCAGTTCATGCTGGGGCCAGTGGGGGACCTGTCTTCAGAACAAGCAGCGGAGAGTTACTGGGTACGTAATGTGTCATTGCCTCATGAATTAGGGATTGTAGAGGACAATGTTGTGTCAACTATTCAAAGCGGAGCAGGGGTGTTTTCCCTGCTATCCTCCCCAGTGTTTATTTCACAGTGAACATCACTGAAAAAAAGAGTCATGGTCTGTGGTTAGAAAGATGAAGTCTATGAGGTAGTTATTATTTCGGGGCTGTCTGTTTTAACTAATGATAGAACAGAGGACTGTAGCAGTCATGCGACCTGCCTGACAACAAACCTCAGTGACTGGGCCGTGATGAGGAGAGAAGGGAGCTGAGTCAAGACACTTGTTGAGAAAGTGCAATATGACAAGGTATTTTCCCTGGGGTGCAGGAGTCCAGAACTGAAGGGCATAGGTTTAAGGAGAGAGCGGAAAGATATAAAAAGTATATCAATAGGAAGGGTTTGGAGGGATATGGGCCAAATGCTGGCAAATGGGACTAGATTAGGTTAGGATATCTGGTCGGCATGGATGAGTTGGACCGAAGGGTCTGTTTCTGAGCTGTACATCTCTATGACTCTATACCTTTAGCCATTGGTAAGACCATCTAACTATGCATAACGGGCGGCATGGTGGCACAGTGGTTAGCACTGCTGCCTCACAGCGCTAGAGACCCGGGTTCAATTCCCGTCTCAGGTGACTGACTGTGTGGAGTTTGCACATTCTCCCCGTGTCTGCGTGGGTTTCCTCCGGGTGCTCCGGTTTCCTCCCACAGTCCAAAGATGTGCAGGTAAGGTGAATTGGCCATGCTAAATTGCCCGTAGTGTTAGGTAAGGGATAAATGTAGGGGTATGGGTGGGTTGCGCTTCGGCGGGGCGGTGTGGACTTGTTGGGCCGAAGGGCCTGTTTCCACACTGTAAGTTATCTAATCTAATCTAATCTAAACTGAGGTTGTTCTGTATCACGCAGGCACCTTTGAAGTTTCGTCACGTTGAAACGTCCTCCAGGGTGAAAATATGTCAGTTCTGAAGAAGAGATGTATCAGACTCAAATATTAACTCTATTTATCCTCCACAGAACTACCAGATCTGCTGAGTTTCTTCAGCATTTTATATTGTCATAGTGATCCACAGCACGGATACAGACCCTTCGATCCAACTCGTCCATGCCAACCAGATTTCCTACTTTAATCAATCCCACTTGCCAGCACTTGGCCCATGTCCCTCTAAACCCCTCTTATTCATATGCCCTTCCAGATGCCCATTAAATGTTGTAATTGCACCAGCCTCCACCACCTCCCCTGGCAGCTCAATCCCTCTTTGTGAAAATGTTGCCCCTTAGGTCCATTTTAAATCTTTCCCCTCTCACCTTAAACTCTCTAGCTGTGCACTCCACTACCCTGTGAGAAGGACGTTGTCTAGTCACCTTATCCATGCCCCTCATAGAGTCATACAGTACAGAAACAGACCCGTTGGTCCAACCACTCCTGTCCAAACATAATCACTGCTGAAAATGTGTTGCTGATGCCCGAAACGTCGATTCTCCTGCTCCTTGGATGCTGCCTGACCTGCTGCGCTTTTCCAACAACACATTTTCAGTTCTGATCTCCAGCATCTGCATTCCTCACTTTCTCCTGTCCAAACATAATCCCAAACTAAACTAATCTACCCTGTCTGTTCCTGGCCCATATCCCTCCAAACCTTTCCTAGACGTGTACTTATCAAAATGTCTTTTAACTTTGTAATTGTACCCACATCCACCTCTACCTCAGGAAGTTTATTCCACACACAAACCACTCTCTGTGTAAAAGATTTGTCCCTCATGACTTTTTTTAACCATCTTCCTCCTCCCACCTTAAAAATGTGCCCCCTGGTCTTGAAATCCTCCATCCTCGGGAAAAGACAACTACCATTAACTGTATCTATGCTCCTCATGATTTTCTAAACTTCTGTAAGGTCACCCCTCAACCTCCTATTCTCCAGTGGAAAAAGTCGCAGCCTATGCAGTCCTTCTTTATAACTCAAACCTTCCATACCCGGCAGCATCCTGTGATTTTATAAACCTCTATAAGGTCACCCCTCAGCCTACGACGCTGTCACACTATTTTGCGTTTGTATGAAATTGATGTGATCTTTCCATACAGGCATTGTATCTAGCAACGCACAGAACAACAGCGCAGGGGCCTCCTATCCCCACCTGAACTTCAGCCTTCCCATCACCGTCCTACAGCCTCTACTTGCTCGTTACAACCAAACTAGGGATGCTGCGGTCTTTGAGCAACTGAACCAAGTGAACGATCGTCTGTGTGCTCTTTGGAGACTCCAGGATGGCTTCTCAAATACTCAGAAGAGCAAACTCTAATTGGGATGGGTCACCCAGGATTTTGATAATGTTGACCCCTCGTAGTTGAAGGTCCAAGATGCCATTGGGAGATTAGTCCCACAAAGTTGAAAATAACGGGGAGTTTGTCTTCCCTGGCTGTGGAGACAATGGTGTGGCATGCACTGTAATCCATCAATCATCGATGACCTAATCCAGATTAAATCGGAGAAAGATGGAGTAAAATGTTAAAACTGTGAGCTCATCTCTGACATTCAGATGATGAGGAGGACTGTTTGAACCTTGTTTTCTCAATGTTTAAAGTGACTTGAATTTTGCAAGAGATTGTCACAGGAATGGGAGTAGGCCTTTCAGCCCTAGGGGGCTGTCACTTGTGTTCTGAATATGTTGTGTAAAGCACAGCAAGGTTAAAGGCTGCTCTTTCATGAGGCAGCTCCATTGTCCCAATGCTTTGCTGTCATAAGCATTCTGACCTTGTGAGGTTGAGGAAAGAAAGGAATCGATGAGCACAGACCTGATTTTAACAGGGAATACTGAAGAGTGTGAACCTCCAACAATATAATTAAGGCAAGTGGAACTGAATAAATCTTTCCAAAAACATTTGGGTCTGGGCGTTCTGGCTTTCTAGTGCTTTTTCTGAGGGGGGGGTGAGATACAGCTGTGTTACATGGGACATCAGAGAAGCCTTTGACTCTGTATCACAAAGACAATTCAGAGGTACGGAGGGGAGCAAATGATAGGAAAATCTATAAAGGAGTAAAATGCCAATTGCTTCCACATAGAAAAGGTTTGTTGTACTAGAAGTGACAAAGTAAACGACCTCTGTATTCACTGGAATTTCGGAGAATGAGAAGTAATGTATAAAATTCTTAAAGACTTAAAGGTTATGAAAGGCCAAAGCTCTGTAGGCAGCACCTTCCAAACTGATAACCACTTCCATCAGAGAAGCAGCTGATTGAAGGTGGTGGCGGGTGGGGTAGGCAGCTCTTGAGCCCAAATCTCATCCATTCCACCTGCTTTCCTCTTTTCTTTCCTTTTTGTCTTTTTTTAGCCTTTATTGTTTCTTACTCACCGTTTGGAGGGTGTAGAGGCAGTGACGGAGTGTGACAGCGGCTGGGTCTAGCACCAGCTCGGAGAGCAGTCAGCGGTGATGCAGCCGAGGGTCAGGGCTGAAGTTTCACGAGTAGCGACAAAGCCTGGCATTCCAGGGCAGCTCTGAGCCCAGCGCGGGGAACAGCGAAGCCCTCTTGGGGCAACCCCAGCCTGGAGCATCTGCAGGCCCATGTCTGACATTTTAGCTTTCTGTTTCTACTGTTATGCTAAGAAGACCGCAGTGCTGAACTTTTTAACTTCTTTATTTTTCTTTTTCTGTATCTAGCATTTTGTACCTAGCTGTTTGTACCTAAGATGGCCCTGTGTGTGGCAACAATGTACACTTTTCACCGTACCCTGTATTTGAGTACACATGACAATAAAACCTAAATCTAAAAGGACAAGGACAGTGGATATATGGGAACACCACCACTCCCGCAAGTCCCTCTCGAGGCCACTCAACATCTCATCTTAGAAATATATCACTGTTCCTTCAGTGGTGCTGGGTCAGAATCCTGGAATTCCCTCCTTATCAGCATTGTGGGTCCATCTACACCAAGTGTACTGCAGCAGTTCAAAAAGGAAGCTCACCACCATCCCGTTCTCCAGGGCAACTATTGACGTGTAATAAATAATGACTAAGTGATACCCATATCCCATGAATAAAGTTTAAAGACTGTTTCCCCGATCAAGGATTCTGTAACTAAGTCTCAAAACGAAGGGTCAGCCCATAAGGATTGATCCGAGCAGAACATTCTTCACTCGACAGATTTTGCTTCTTTTACAATTCATTGGAAGCTCAGCTGTTCAGGATGTTCAAGTCAAAGATCAATAGAATGGAATAGAATATGTTAGGAATTTAGGGGTCTGGTGACAATGTGGGAATATGGAAAGAGTTGAAAGATCGACCATGACCTTATCGAATGACAGCAGCTCAAATGACTGGATGGTAGCTCCTGTTTAAGTATTTTGAAGCATGAGTACTCAGTGTAAGTTACCTCTCAGCGAGGGATTAGGAAAGGAAGAATAGTTTACACCCTGTTCAAAGTTACTTCATTAGCAAATGGAGGCAGAGTGGTAATGTCTTTGGCCCAGTAATCTCGAGGCCCAAACTAATGCTCTGGGAATTTGTATCATCGATAGTCACAGGTGAGGTGCCAGAAGACTGGAGGTTGGCAAACAAGGTGCCACTGTTTAAGAAGGACGGTAATGACAAGCCGGGGAACTATAGACCGGTGAGCCTGACCTCAGTGGTGGGCATGTTGTTGGAGGGAATCCTGAGGGACAGGGTGTACATGTATTTGGAAAGGCAAGGACTGATTAGGGATAGTCAACATGGCTTTGTGCGTGAGAAATCATGTCTCACAAACTTGATTGAGTTTTTTGAAGAAGTAACAAAGAAGATTGATGAGGGCAAGCAGTAGATGTGATCTATATGGACTTCAGTAAGGCGTTCGACAAGGTTCCCCATGGGAAGCCTGATTAGCAAGGTTAGATCTCATGGAATACAGGGAGAACTAGCCACTTGGATACAGAACTGGCTCAAAGGTAGAAGACAGAGGGTGGTGGTGGAGCGTTGTTTTTCAGACTGGAGGCCTGTGACCAGTGGAGTGCCACAAGGATCGGTGCTGGGTCCTCTACTTTTTGTCATTTACATAAATGATTTGGATGCGAGCATAAGAGGTACAGTTAGTAAGTTTGCAGATGACATCAAAATTGGAGATGTAGTGGACAGCAAAGAGGGTTATCTCAGATTCCAACAGGATCTGGACCAGATGGGCCAATGGGCTGAGAAGTGGCAGATGGAGTTTAGATAAATGCGAGGTGCTGCATTTTGGGAAAACAAATCTTAGCAGGATGTATACACTTAATGGTAAGATCCTAGGGAGTGTTGCTGAACAAAGAGACCTTGGAGTGCAGGTTCATAGCTCCTTGAAAGTGGAGTCGCAGGTAGATAGGATAATGAAGAAGGCATTTGGTATGCTTTCCTTTATTGGTCAGAGTATTGAGTACAGGAGTTGGGAGGTCATGTTGTGGCTGTACAGGACATTGGTTAGGCCACTGTTGGAATATTGCTTGCAATTCTGGTCTCCTTCCTATTGGAAAGATGTTGTGAACCTTGAAAGGGTTCAGAAAAGATTGACAAGGATGTTGCCAGAGTTGGAGGATTTGAGCTATAGGGAGAGGCTGAACATGCTGGGGCTGTTTTCCCTGGAGCGTCGGAGGCTGAGGGGTGACCTTATAGAGGTTTATAAAATTATAAGGGGCATGGATAGGATAATAGACAGTAGGTGCAGGAGTAGGCCATTCTGCCATCCACAGTCAGTATCCTGTTCCTGCCTTATCTCCCTTGATTCCACTATCCCTGAGAGCTCGATCCAACTCTTTCTTAAATGAATCCAGAGACTGGGTTTCCACTGCCCTCTGGGGCAGAGCATTCCACACAGCCACCACTCTCTGTGTGAAGAAGTTTCTCCTCATCTCTGTCCTAAATGGTCTACCCCGTGTTTTTAAGCTGTGTCCTCTGGTTCAGCACTCACCCATCAGTGGAAACATGTTTCCTGCCTCCAGAGTGTCCAATCCTTTAGTAATTTTATATGTCTCAATCAGATCCCCTCTCAGTCTTCTAAACTCAAGGGTATACCAGCCCAGTCGCTCCAGTCTTTCAGTGTAAGATAGTCCCACCATTCCAGGAATTGACCTTGTGAACCTACGCTGCACTCCCTCAATAGCCAGAATGTCTTTCCTCAAATTTGGAGACCAGTACTCCAGGTGTGGTCTCACCAGGGGCCTGTACAGCTGCAGAAGAACCTCTTTGCTTCTATACTCAACCCCTCTTGTTATGAAGGCCAGCATGCTATTAGCCTTCTTCACTACCTGCTGTACCTGCATGCTTACCTTCATTGACTGCTGTACAAGAACACCCATATCTCTTTGTACTGCCCCTTTACCTAAATGGATTCCATTTAGGTAGTAATCTGCCTTCCTGTTCTTGCCACCAAAGTGGATAACCATACATTTATCCACATTAAACTGCATCTGCCATGCATCTGCCCACTCACCTAACTTGTCCAGGTCACCCTGTAATCTAACATCCTCATCACATTTCACCCTGCCACCCAGCTTAGTATCATCAGCAAATTTGCTAATGTTATTGCTGATACCATCTTCTATATCATTAACATATTATAAAAAGCTGTGGTCCCAGTACTGATCCCTGCGGTACCCCACTGGTCACTGCCTGCCGTTCCGAAATGGAGCCGTTTATCACTACTCTTTGTTTCCTATCAGCCAACCAACTTTCAATCCAAGTTAGTACTTTGCCTCCAATACCATGCGCCCTAATGTTGCTGACTAACCTCCTATGTGGGACTTTATCAAAAGCTTTCTGAAAGTCCAGGTACACTACATCTACTGGATCTCCCTCGTCCATCTTCAGAGTTACATCCTCCAAAAATTCCAGAAGATTAGTCAACCCCTTCGTAAATCCATGCTGACTCTGACCTATCCTGTTACTACTATCCAGATGTGTCGTAATTTCATCCTTTATAATAGACTCCAGCATCTTTCCCACCACTGAGGTCAGACTAACTGGTCTATAATTTCCTGTTTTCTCTCTTCCACCTTTCTTAAAAAGTGGTAAAACATTAGCCACCCTCCAATCCGCAGGAACTGATCCCGAATCTATCGAACTCTGGAAAATAATCACCAACGCATCCACGATTTCTCGAGCCCCCTCCTTCAGTACCCTGGGATGTAGACCATCAGGCGCCGGGGACTTATCAACCTTCAGACCTAACAGTCTCTCCAACACCAAATCCTGGCAAATATAAATTCCCTTAAGTTCAGGTCCTTCAGCCACTGTTACCTCAGGGAGATTGCTTGTGTCTTCCCCAGTGAACACAGATCTGAAGTACCAATTCAACTCTTCTGCCATTTCTTTGTTCCCCTTAATATATTCCCCTGTTTCTGTCTTCAAGGGCCCAATTTTAGTTTTAACCACTTTTTTGCCTTTCACATACCTAAAAAAGCTTTTACTATCCTCCTTTATATTTTTGGCTAGTTTACCTTCGTACCTCATTTTTTCTCTGCGTATTTCCTTCTTAGTAATCCTCTGTTGTTCTTTAAAAGCTTCCCAGTCCTCCGTTTTCCCACTTATCTTCGCTATGTTATACTTTTTCTCTTTTAACTTTATATGTTTCTTAACTTCCCTCGTTAGCCACGGCCACCCATGCCTCCTCCTAGGATCTTTCTTCCTTTTTGGAATGAACTGATCCTGCAAATTCTGCATTATACACAGAAATATCCGCCATTGTTCCTCCACTGTCATCCCTGCTAAGGTATTGCATCATTGAACTTTGACCAGCTCCTCTCTCATAGCTCCATAGTTCCCTTTATTCAACAGAAATATTGTCACTTCCAATTGTACCCTCTCCCTCTCAAATTGTAGATTGAAGCTTATTGTATTATGGTCACTACTTCCCAATGGCTCCTTCACTTCGAGGTCCCTGATCAATTCTGGTTCGTTGCACAATACCAGATCCAGAATTGCCTTCTCCCTGGTCGGCTCCAGCGCCAGCTGTTCTAAGAATCCATCTCGGAGGCACTCCACAAAGTCTCTTTCTTGAGGTCCAATACCATCCTGATTCTCCCAGTCTACCTGCATGTTGAAATCCCCCATAACAACTGCAGTAACATCTTTGCGACAGGCCAATTTCAGCTCCTGATTCAACTTACATCCGACGTCCAGACTACTGTTTGGGGGCCTGTAGATAACTCCCAAGAGGGTCTTTTTACCCTTAGTATTTCTCAGCTCTATCCACACTGACTCTACATCCCCCCTTCTAGGTCCCCCCGCGCAAGGGACTGAATATCATCCCTTACCAACATGGCCACCCCACCCCCTCTGCCCATCAGTCTGTCCTTACGATAGCACGTGTAGCCTTGAATATTCATTTCCCAGGCCCTGTCCACTTGAAGCCACGTCTCAGTTATCCCCACAATATCGTATCTGCCAATTTCCAAAAGAGCCTCAAGCTCATCCATCTTATTACTAATGCTTCGTGAATTCATATATAGTATTTTTAATTTGTTACTGCCCTCACCCTTCCCATCAACTCCTATTTCACTCAACCCTACAGCATGATCCCTTTCTGAGTTTTTTGCTTCATTGATACAGTTGTCTTTCTTGACTTCTCTTGTTCGAACTTTCCCTTCAATTTCCTTCTTAAATGTCCAGTTTGTCCCCTCCCCCGCTACTTAGTTTAAACGTAGCTGTGTTGCAGTAGCAAACCTGCCTGCCAGAATGCTGGTCCCTAACCTATTAAGGTGCAAACCGTCTCTCTTGTATAATTTATGCTCACCACAAAACATACCCCAGTGATCCAAGAATTTAAATCCTTGCTTCCTGTACCAGTTCCCCAGCCACACATTCAAGTCCATTATCTCCCTGTTTCTGGCCTCGCTAGCCCGAGGAACTGGAAGCAAACTGGAGATAACCACGCTGTACGTCCTGCTTTTCAGCCTTCTTCCTAGTTCTCCGAAGTCCCGCTGTAGTATGTTCCTCCTCTTCTTCCCGACATCATTTGTGCCGACATGTACCACCACCTCTGGCTCTTCACCTTCGTCCTTGAGGATTTCCTGCACTCTGTCTGTGATGTCTTTAACCTTGGCACCAGGAAGGCAACACACCATCCTTTAGTCCTGCCTGCTGCCACAAAAACCCCGGTCAGTTCCTCTCACTATGGAGTCCCCTATTACCACAGCTCTGTGCGATGTCCGACTCTTCCACTCTGCCTCCGTGCCAACCTTTAATTGACAGACCTGGCCGCCTCGTGGACTGGCAGTGTCATCTGTCTCTACTGTTTCCAAAAGATTCAACTTGTTCTTTAAAAGCTTCCCAGTCCTCCGTTTTCCCAAAGTCTTTTCCCTGGGGTCGGAGAGTCCAGAACTAGAGGGCATAGGTTTAGGGTGAGAGGGGAAAGATATAAAAAAGACCTAAGGGGCAACTTTTTCACACAGAGGGTGGTACGTGTATGGAATGAACTGCCAGAGGAAGTGGTGGAGGCTAGTACAATTGCAACATTTAAGAGGCATTTGCATGTGTATATGAATAGGAAGGGTTTGGAGGAATATGGGCCGGGTTTCGGCAGGTGAGACTAGATTGGGTTCAGATATCTGGTCGGGTTGGACCAAAGGGTCTGTTTCCATGCTGTATATCTCTATGACTCTATGAGTCTATAACATGGATTCAAATCCCACCACAGCAGCTAATGAAACTTGAAAATTAATAAATTTGGATTGTAAAGTTTATCTCAGTAAATACTGTCATAGAACTCATTATTAATTGTAAAAAAAAACTTGTTCACTGATGCCTTTTAGGGAGGGAAATCTGCCATCCTGACCTTGTCTGGCCTACATGTGACTCCACACCCACAATCATGTGTTTGGTTGCCTTCCATAATGGTTGAGCAGGCCACGCAGTTCAAGGGCAATTAGGGATCAACAACAGATGCAGGCCTTGTCAGAGACATCTACATCTCACGAAAGAATAAAGAAAAGCGAGTCAACCTGCCAAAACAATTCTACCAACAAATTCCCACTTCGTGTTATTCATATTGCTGATATAAAATTACATAGCATGAGGAAAACATGCTGGAGCAATCAGGAACAGACGTTATTCATCCAGTGTACCTGGCTCTGGGAGAGGCTTGATGTACACTTCAATATATTTCAAACATAGTGTCCCAGACGTCCCATGAAGGTGAGGGGTAAATATGTCACCCTTTGTGTATCGCTGTATTTAGGAAAAGAAAGGGATTTATAAAGCAACAAGAAATTGCTGGAAAAACTCAGGCCTGGCAGCATCTTCCGATGGGAAAAACATGATTGAGGTCCAGGGACCCTTCTTCAGAACCAAGTTCTTCATTTCTGAAGAAGGTCACAGGAACAGAAACGTTAACTCTTGCTTTCTCTCCACAGATGATAACCAGGCCTGCTGAGTTTCTCCATCAATTTCTGTCGTTGCTTTATGTCTTTGTTTCTGATTTCCAGCATCTACAGTTTTTTGGTATTTTTGTGTTTAGGATTTATATAGCGTTGGTTAAGCCACTCTTGCGAGTATTGAATCCAGTCACCACATTTCAAAGTTCCTCAAAGGGGATTCACTCAAATAGTTCCAGGATTTACTTGGGGGGAGGGAGGGGGGGCAGAGGGTTTAGCTACAAAGTTAGAATGGAAAAGTTGGGATTGTTCTTTTTGAAGCAAAAGAAATCAAGGAGAGATTTGATCAGAATCAAATCTTATGGGTTTGGCTAAGGTAGATAAAAACAAAGAGCTGTTCCCATTTGATGATGATACAAAGATAAAGAAGCAGAGATTTTGGACAAGACATATGGGCAGCTGCTGGCATTTGAGCAAGAGCATTTCTGACTTTATAGATTTAGATTAGATTACTTACAGTATGGAAACAGGCCCTTCAGCCCAACAAGTCCACACCGACCCTCCAAAGAGCAACCCACCCAGACTCATTCCCTTACATTTACCTCTTCACCTAACACTACGGGCAATTTAGCAAGGCCAATTCACCTAACCTGCACATCTTTGGACTGTGGGAGGAAACCCACGCAGAATGTGCAAATTCCACACAGACAGTTGTCTGAGGCAGGAATTGAACCCGGGTCTCTGGCGCTGTGAGGCAGCAGTGCTAACCACTGTGCCACCGTGCATATAATCTTGAACATTCCATCTTGTGAAAGTAGAGATCGTGTTAAACATCAAAAGGAAATCGGATGGGCCCTCAATGGAAATAAACCAAGAATTATGGGGATAGATTCGGGAGGACTGGCTGGGTTGCTCTCCAGGGAGCTGGTATGGATTTGATGGCAGAATGGCCTCTTTCCATGCCATGGTGACTCCATGAATACCTACCTACAAGACATTGGACCCAATACCTGGTCAATGGGTGAATCAGTAGACTGCCAACAAATGGCCTCAACACCTTAAGTTACAAATGCACTGCTGTGCCTTCTGTACTATCACTTGGTTAGTTTCCAGACGTAGCCCTCAGCCACCACTCAGGGAGCCTCTGTTTTGTTTCTTATTTGGTTAAAGTAGAGCCCTTTCAGAACAGCAGGTTCCTTTTCAAACGAAATCTGGCACATATCCAATTTTCTCTTCGAAACATGGTCAGGAGACAGAATGCAACCAGTTGGAAGATTGCAACATTCGGACAAATGATTCACTTTCCTTCTTTGGTAAAGGCTCACATGATCTACTTACATAGTCACAGCATCATTAAGCTGATCAGACAGGAACTAGCGTAGTTCTAGCTGCTTATAAAATTGCACAGTTGTGGGATGGGAAATATTTATCAAAAGAATAAGGACCATAAGCTAATTTTTAACTACTTTTGTTATACTTATTGCTTCCAGTCAGACCCAACTATTTACTTTCTCCCTACAATAGTTTCTCCTGCTTTTAACCTCACTCACATGGCCATTAAGCCTGAAGAACAATGTCAAGAAAGTGCTGATAATGCAGAACTTAAGGAACTGCATGAGTCATTGACAGCCCCTCACAGAAGATGACTGTTCCACTCTCAGGGTGAGTCTGTAGGTGGCTGTACAGACTGATGTAGCTTCCACAGGCTGTTATACTAGAAATAGGTATCAGTGTGACAACACACTCCTTTTGCCCTGACTTTATTGCTCTCCCCCCCCATTAGGGGTGAGTGAAGCTCAGCTAGCAGGTAGAGACCTGGTCAGTGACTGCATTTGCTTACTGGTGACCATATAATTGAGCTGGCTGCTGTAGAAATTTTAAAATCATATTTCCTAACATGCCTATTTGTGAAACAGGTGAGATGTGAACTTGGGTCTTCAAGCTCAATGGTAGGGATACATCCAGTACACCCTATGTACATGCTGCTGAGACCAATCACTGGTGGGGAAAGAGGGCTGTGGCAGATTGCCTTCACACCCCATCAGCTACAGTGTGGAGGCAGTGTTGATAGTCAGAAATTTGTTTCTAGGTCTTGTTTGTTCGGCATATCTCCTTTGATTTGCAGTCTCCACTCAAAATACATAACCAACTGTTCATAACCATCAAGAGGATCTACATTTTCGTCAGTCTACAGGACAGCTTTATTTCACAAACTGCAATGGTATGGGGGGGGGGGGGGGGGGGGGAAGGGAAAGAAAGAGTCTAGACAAGGCAAGAAGCAAGTCAGTATACTGCAGTATTCGTGCTAGTGAGAAACTGGCTTCTACCTAGTTAGCAGGCTCAGTAGAGAAAAGTTAAATTTGATTATTGCAGGACAACTGGCTAATGCAGGGGACAGTGGCGAGTTAAGGATCACCAGTAAAATAAAACCCTCAGATCCTTGAGCACTAGGACCCAGCAGAACACCAACACTTAACACCAGCTGGCAACCTTAGCTGATGCAATTCTTAATTTGAACCAAGTGTTCACTGCTAGATTATGAAATATTTACATCTAAAGTTGAGAAAGTGATGTGCACCTTCAACCAACGGTCAAGGGACCATTTCTGAGCAAGACTCATCTTAAACAATTAGAAACAGCAAGTTAAGAGAGGTTCTTTATTTTAAAAATGTGTACAAACCATAATTGAATTACACCAGTATCAAAAAAAGTTATGAATGCAAATTAACTGAAGTCCTTTGATAGGCTGCCCGGCAGACCTGCTGTACCCCAGGAAGGGGCATTAACTTGTAACCACACACACATACTAGCACCATGTTTGTATCTGAAGCCATCTGACTGCTAAAGATAGTGTCTGGACAGTACAGAACGAGCCCCATTCCAGGTTAACACTGCACTCTCCCTCAGGGAGAAGCAACTTGTGTACAAAGTTCGTATCCAGTAACTTTTGTCCCAGTTTGACTGTGCAGGTGAGGCCTGGTGAATGAATGAGTGACTGGAATCAGATATTCGCGGTCCAGGAGAGACTCTGGGCCGGTTGGTCTGTGAGTTGAGTGTCCTCCTGCTGTTACCCATCTGTCTCAGCATTCCTCGATGAAGAGGCCAGTGGAGCTATACAGCTTCCTCTTGATGATGGTGAAGTGGGGGCTGAGCCGGAGAGCCTGGCTGTAACCCGGGGTGAACGAGGGGCCCGAACTCAGCAGGTCCTGGATCCGAGACCACAGGCCGGCCTCCAGCCTCAGCACCAGGGTCAGCTCGAAGGTCGGCGGCAGGCTGGCGTCCACCACGATGCGGTCCACGTCCTTGCAGCCGCCCGGCTCCTCGACGCTGAGGTGGAGCACCGCTCCCCGCAGGCCGCACGGCTCGCCCGCCGCTAGCCGCAGCAGCTCCTCGGCCACTTGCGCCGTCAGCCGGTCGGGGATGAGCAGCTTGAAGCAGCGGAGGGCGCCGCGCTTGGCATCGCTCAGGCTCTGCTCGATCAGCTGCATCACATCGGCGCACAAGAACTCCTCGTAGGGATCATCAGTGAGGGAGTCACTGTCTGAATCCAAACTACCGTAATCTGCAGGGAGAGATGGGGAGGGGTGACAAACCATCAAAACCAGGGCAAAAAAAAGAGAACAGCTTACAATCAAATAACAGGGAACAAGTGGGATATTAACTTTCAACTTTAACTTGACACCTTGATTTTGTCTGTCGTTTAAAAGTAGTGAAAGCGATCATTAAACCTCAGGTAAGGGGAGCAATTATCGTGCACATTTGCTATAGAAGTTTCATAATGTACCCCTACTCCCTGAATATCTTTAGTCTGGTGTTAATTTGAGTTTTATTCCCTCTGTATAGGACACTGGATAGCCTAAGCAATTTAAAGGCATGTTAGGGCATGTAACCCTGCACATTTACAGATCTGAAGTTAACAGCAGACAGCTCCTCTAGCATGGAATAAGGGTGCATTAAAGTAAGAATGCATGCATTTAATACATTCAAGCCAAGGATTACAACAATGGGGAGATAAATATAAAGTTAATGCTAAACAAGTCAAACTCAAGTAGTAGGGAAGGACATTTAACTGTTGTTTTTATTTTAAGATAGGAGATTAGGGGAATGAAATTAAGACTTAAAAGAAAACCCAATATTAAAAAAAACTTAATGTCAAAATAACACGACTGTTCAAGGGAGACTGGGTGTGAAGATTTAGGAAAACCCGGAGACATTTAAAAGGGAGAAAATAAAACGATGTGCACTCACCGCTGTCCGAGTCCAGTGCGGGCTGGCCCTCAGCCGCTTTAGGAGGGAGTGGGGCCGCTGTCGGAGGTGGGGAGCCGGAGGTCAGGTCGGCGATCCTCTGCAGAAGCTTGCCCCAAGACGAGGAGGACGGAGTGGGAGACGGCAGTGGGGCCGGAGGGGCTACCGCACGGCCGTGACACATTGTCACACACTGGAGGAGGAGGAGGAGGAGGAGGAGGAGAAGCCGAGACGGGAGGGTAAAAGGAGGAGGCGTACGCTGCCCGGTACCGTGGAGGGGGGGGGGAACCTCTCAGAGACCCAGACTGCAGGGGACTTCAAAAGCCACACATCTACAGCCGGCTCCGAGCTGCGGAGTGCGCGGAAAATACCGCAGGCTCGGCCTTATATAGAGACGGATTCTAACCCCGCCCCCTAGGCCGTGGCCCCGCCCCTTCCCCATATAGGGCGTGGAATAGATACAAGGAGCCGGTGATTCCGCCAATCAGAGCACGCCGCACGTTCCTCACGTTCCATAAGCATGTAACTATTTCTCCCCCAATCCGCGCCTGCGCACTGCAGCCTCCCTCTGTCCCTGGGACAGTTTGTTCTGGAACACAAGCTCTCAGAAAGCATCTGCAAAACAACAACTATAGCACAGCAGCACAAAGTGTTTTTTTTGTTAACTTTTTAATTATTGCTTTGCCCTGCTTCTACAGATGCTCACTGAGTGTCCGCAGTGGTTTCTCTGATGTCACATTTCTAATATCTTCCAGGTTTTCCGTGCCTGTTTGTTTAAAATTTCCATAACCGTCCAGGTTTTCCATGTCTGTCTGTTTCACATATCCAGGATCTTGCAAGTTTTCCCTGTTGCTTCAGAATTCCAGAATCTTCCAGCCTTTCTGTAGTTTTGTTTCAGATTTTCAGCATATTCCATGCTTTTCCATGCCTGTCGTTTTTATATTCCCAGTACCTCCAGCCTTTTTTTTGTTTCACGCTTCCAGAATCTTCCAGGTTTTCTGTTTAATTTTTTTGTTTCAGATTTCCAGCCTCTGGCAGTGTCTTGTTTTGTCCCTGCGTTTATGACTTTTCAGATTCCCAGCGTGTTGAAGTTAAGAATCCTTTTGTTTCAGATTCCCAGTTAGTTGCGGCTGTTTCCTGTTCGATGTGTGCCTGTCTTTAGTTTCATCTTGCATTGTTTTTTCTCTCTCTGTTGCAGTTTGTTCTGGGCTGCGAGCCAACAGCAGATCGGACAGTTTGTCTGAAGGAAAGAGTGGGGGGGGGGGGGGGGGGGGGGGTGCATAAGAGTGTCTGGCATGGCGCCAGCAAGGGTGGGCTGTGTGCTCGGGCACGTTATTAATCTGTCCAGCTCAGTACAGTGTGCATTCCCTGGAGGGAATTACAGAAACCTTCGCAACATAATCTGCATGGTAATGTCAAAATGATGCGAAGCAGATGTGCAAGAGCTATGGAGTTGTGGGAGGGAGGTGAGATGGGAAAATGTTGATATGCCATTTTTCGGATTTGGCATTTTCTTTCTCCACTTAAAAGGCAAAATGTAGTCCTGCTTCCCCCCCCCCCCATCTGTTCTAATAGGATTTGCAACTGAACTGCAGTTTCCATTTGATAATTCAGAAATGCTGCACGTCGTTATCAGTGCGTTATCAAATCGCTCTGAAGCATCTCTAAGCTTTTGTTGTGGTGACTTATGTGAAAGAGCAATTGTGATGGGAGGAGGTAGAGAAGCCAGACATTTTGCCACAGCACAAATGTTACCAAGAGGAATGAAATCAATGACCAGTTAGATGTGTTTTTATTGGAGCTGGTTCAGGAGGGATGTGACCAAAAATAAACGCTTTGCTCTTCCAGTGCAGCCAAAGGATATTTTAACGTCTGCTTGAGCCAGATTGAACCTCAGTTTGTAAACTGAGCAACAATAGCATGCAACTATGTGCCACATTTTAAAATAGAAAAATAGCCCTGGGTACTTCGTGGAGGCGGAGTCAAGCCCTTGCAAACGTACAGACATGGAAGGAAATTAACAGACATGATAATGATCATAGAGGAGAGATTTAAGGCAGATTTCCAAGCATCAGCTATGTTTCACTGAATAGTACTCCTGATTGTGGGTTATAAGATCATAGGTTTGATTCTACCCTAGAGTCACAAACGTAAAGATGTAGCTGAATATTCCAAGGTCTTAGGGAGTGCTGCACCGACAGGAATGTATTGATGTATTGTGAAAATTAAGACCCTCTCTTCTGACTCCTTGTTTGAGATTATGTATAGCATTGACGGGTGTAATCTCAGAGAAAGAAGTCTCCCATTTAAAGCAGAGGTGTTAGGAACTTTTTTTTCTCTGAGAAAGTGGTGATTCTGGAATTCTTTACCAGCGAGAACTGCCAAGGCTTGTCAATAAGTATACACTAGGCTGAGTTATGTTGGTGTTGGACTGGGGTGGGCAAAGTTAAAAATCAGGTAGGAGAAAATGATGACTACAGATGCTGGAGATCAGAGTCAAAACGTGT
Organism: Chiloscyllium plagiosum; assembly: GCF_037043375.1. Lineage (NCBI taxonomy): Eukaryota > Metazoa > Chordata > Chondrichthyes > Orectolobiformes > Hemiscylliidae > Chiloscyllium > Chiloscyllium plagiosum. Next base: position 7,661,029 of record NW_028270181.1, read on the forward strand.
GGTGCTGAAAAGGTACAGCCAGTCAGGCAGCATCCGAGCAGCAGCAGAGTCGACGTTTCGAGCATAAGCTCTTCATCAGGAATGTGTTGAAGCGCTTATGCTCAAAATGTTGACTCTCCTGCTCCTCAGATGCAGCCTAACTGGCTGTGCTTTTCCAGGACCACACTTTTTCACACAGGTAAACATCATAGAACAACAGGTTATAGTCCAACAGGTTTATTTAGAAGTACAAGCTTTCAGAGCACTGCTCCTTTATCAGGTAGCTAGTGAGGCAGGATCACAGGATACAGAATTTATAGTAAAAGATCAAGTGTCATACAACTGATGTGATGTATTGAACAAACCTAGATTGCTGTTAAGTCTTTAATCACTTTTGTTATAGACTAAGCCAGACCCTTCAAAACATTTTTAAGCGGGTAGCCCAGACTGTAACTTTGTTATTTGTTTTAGGTAAGTATATGGTGGTTATTCCCACAGTAAATTAGCTGGTTCAACTGTCAAGTTTTAAACAAACAAAATTTATGTACAAAATTATGGAATGAAACACGAAGAACAGAAAACCGAATAGCAGATCACATGGATGATCCCTGGAATGGTAGGCCTAACATATGATGATCTGCTGGGGATCCTGGGATTGTATTCATTAGAGTTTAGAAGGTTGAGGGGAGATCTATTAGAAACTTACAAGATAATGTGTGGCTTAGAAAGGGTGGACACTGGAAAGTTGTTTCCGTTAGGCAGGGAGATTAGGACCCATGAGCACAGCCTTAAAATTAGAGGGGATCAATTTAGAACGGAAATGAGGAGACATTTCTTCAGCCAGAGAGTGGTAGGCCTGTGGAATGCATTGCCACGGAGCGCAGTGGAGGCCGGGACATTGGGTGTCTTCATGGCAGAGATTGATAAATTCTTGATCTCGCAAGGAATTAAGGGCTATGGGGAGAGTGCGGGTAAGTGAAATTGAAAAGCCGATCAGCCATGATTAAATGGCGGAGTGGGCTGGATAGGCCGAATGGCCTTACTTCCACTCCTATATCTTATGGTCTTATGTTTTATAGTCGAACATATCCTATCCAAATCCAACTTAATGGTGTTGTTCCAAAACTACTTGCAACAGTCCCAATACACACATCCCTGAGCACAAAGAGTAAAAGTGACACAGACAGCTTACAGTTTGCAAAGTCAGAGAGAGAGAACTCAGCCGCCAGTTTCACACATCCCCTGCTGCAACTGAACTCACTAAAGTTCTGAACAGAAATATAAAAAAATTCTAATCTAAACGAAGGTTAGCTACTCAGCTAGCTGGCCTCTCCATTTTGATTGTAGTGGTTTTTTTAAGACATGAAAGTCTTGGGCTGGAGGTATTATCTGTTAGGGTAAACAAAGGGCCCCAATAAACCAGTCAAACTTCAGATATGATGAAACCTTGGGTCAATAGAACTTCTCTGAAAAAAACTCAAGGGCATTGTAATCTTGTAAAAAGAACAGTATTGTGACACTTATAACAGGGATGCAGGTTTCGATTCATTCATATGTAAATCCCAGAATTTCTTTTCAAGTCATAATCCCAGAGTCACAGTCACAGAGATAATTTAAGGTTTTATATAAAAAAGGTGACAGCTCAGACAATGCATTGAAGGTGTGAGGTTTGTGTCTGTATCCCAATCTCGAATCAGACTGGATCTGTTTCCCAAGTAGGAATTTATAAAATGTCACAAGGACTGACTGTCTACAGATTGTGTGCTTTTTGAATAAAATAGAATGTTTCTGCAAATGCAAATTCACGCCATAGACTTGTATGTGTGTGTGTATGCGCGAGGGAGAGAGAGAGTGTGTGTGGGTTTGTGTGCATGCGTGTGTGCATTGAGAGTGTGTATGTGTACATGCACATAAGCATGACAAAGTAATCAGTAAGGGGATCAAGGGGGTGGAGGAAAAGGCAGAAAAGTGGAATTGAGCCGCAACATGACCTCCCAACTCCTGTACTCAAAACTCTAACCAATAAAGGAAAGCATACCAAACACCTTCTTCACTACCCTCTCTACCTGCGACTCCACTTTCAAGGAGCTATGAACCTGCACTCCAAGGTCTCTTTTGTTCAGCAACACTCCTTAGGACCTTACCATTAAGTGTATAAGTCCTAGGAGAAAGTGAGGACTGCAGATGCTGGAGATCAGAGCTGAAAAATGTGTTGCTGGAAAAGTGGAGCAGGTCAGGCAGCATCCAGGCAGCAGGAGAATCGAAGTTTTGGGCATAAGCTTGAACGTCCATATAGATCACATCCAACGCTCTGCCCTCATCAATCCTCCTTGTTACTTCTTCAAAAAAACTCAATCAAGTTTGTGAGATATGATTTCCCACACACAAAGCCACGTTGACTATCTCTAATCAGTCCTTGCCTTTCCAAATAAATGTACATCCTGTCCCTCAGGATTCCCTCCAACAACTTGCCCACCACCAGCGTCAGGCTCACTGGTCTATAGTTCCCTGGCTTGTCCTTACCACCCTTCTTAAACAGCGTCACCACGTTAGCCAACCTCCAGTCTTCCGGCACCTCACCTGTGACTATTGATGATACAAATATCTCAGCAATGGGCCCAGTAATCACTTCCCTAGCTTCCCACAGAGCTCTAGGGTACACCTGATCTGGTCCTGGGGATTTATCCCCTTTTACATGTTTCAAGACATCCAGCACTTCTTCTACAACTCTATCCAGGACCCCACCATTAATTGTGTAAGTCCTGCTCTTGTTGTTTTACCAAAATGCAACATCTTGCATTTCATTTTGAGAGCTATTCTACCTGCATGATGTCATTCGTCTCAATATGCTGTAACGTCTCGGTAGTTCTTACATTGTCAACATTGCTGAAAGGAGACTCAAAGTCAAAGTTTCTTTTTGCACTCATCAGGCGTGGGGTCAAGAAACAGAAAGAGATACTACTTTGTACAACAAGAGGGTGTTGATTCACAGGGTCATCCCTGGCATAGAGATGCAGTCAGTCTTAGTTCTCAGATGAAGCAGGCAGGTTCTCATTGGTCAAGGGGTTGCCATGGGAATGCAGCATCTGGATTAGAGTGGTGCTGGAAAAGCACAGCAGTTCAGGCAGCATCCGAGGAGCAGGAAAATCGATGTTTCGGGCAAAAGCCCTTCATCAGGAACTGCGTCTATTCCTGATGAAGGGCTTTTGCCCGAAACGTTGATTTTCCTGCTCCTCGGATGCTGCCTGGACTGCTGTGTTTTTCCAGCACCACTCTAATCCTGAATCTGGTTTCCAGCACCTGCAGTCATTGTTTTTACCAATGGGAATGCAGCAGAGATGGGCAGTCTCCATGACCTCCTTTTCTTTCCTCTTTTATTCCCACCCCCTTCCCTTTTCATGGGAATGATATTGTCAACCACCACCATCTCTTTAGTGGAGGTAATATGATGCTTATTAAGTTTGGCCTCCATGTGACTCTGGGCAAACCCCAATGTGGTTGACTCCAAACAGCACCCTGGGCAATAAATACTGGTCCAGCCAGTGACACCCACGTCTCATGCTTTTTAATTGTTAAAAATTAGCTCCAATAGACTCAAGTGCTCTGTGTAAAAAGGTTTCTTCTGCTGCCAACCTAAATATTATTGTATTAAAGCAATTCTGAAGAAGAGGCACTGGACGCAAATCATTGCTTTCTCTCCACAAACTCTGCCAAACCTGCTAAGTTTTTCCAGCGATTTCTGATTTTGTTCTTAAATGTTTTACATCTCTTGCTAAATGCCTTCAACCAATGCAAACTCTCTGGATTATTAATCTGTTTTTCATGGAAGAAGAACAGAGGAGATTGAGAGGGAATGGGATTGAGATGTATAACATTGTGAGGAACAAAGATAGGATAGTCAGGACAAAACCTTAAAAGAAAAAAAAATCTCTTTCGCCAGAGGATGCTGGGAAACTGAAACTCACTGCGTGAAAGTGTGGGAGAGACAGAAGCCCTCATAACATTGATGAAGTATTTGGGTGTGCACTTGTGATGCCAAGACATACAACGCTATAGGCCAAGTGCTGGAAAATGGGATTAGAATAGTTAGATGGTTGTTTTTGACTGGTGTGGTTCCTATCAGCACAGACATGGTGGGTGGAAGGGCTTTTCGTCTGCTGTCGATTTCTATGACTATGTTGGCTAGCCTGTATTTATTGCCCTTCCCTGAATGCCTGTGAAAAGACGCTGGTGAGTTGCCTTCTCAAACGTTGCAGTTTACATTGCTTCGTATATATTTACTTCTATATTAATTCAGCCTGGAAGGCTATTTCTTAAAGTTATTCCAAGTTCTTTGCAAGTAAGCCTGACCTCGTAAGAGCAGTAAAGAGATGTTATTGTGCAGATTAAATTTGGACTGTATCCGGTTGCTTATAAATGTCCAACAAATATATCTTCTGTCAGAAAATACAGGATAAAAGACATGCTTTAAATGTTTCCAAAGTAAATACATGTAAAACAAGTAGATAAGTAGCAAACTATTTGAGTTGAGGGAAGCTTCATAATATATTAACTGACATGAAACTTTAAAAGAGGCTTAATATGGATGCTTGAAATTAGAAAACATCTAAATATTTGCGGCAAATCTATCCATCGCAACACATGGCAACAAACTTGAGAAAATGACAACATGGAACAAGCTTAAAAATCATTCATGAGTTATAGGATGTGCTCCAGGAAACAGATACACATTAGATGTTCTGCCTGAGAGTAACGTTTGTATCAAATCCAGATTAGAGGCATTGCAGTATTATTTGTACAAACATAGTTGACACAATTCCTCCAACTTTAGGGAAATATTTTACATGAAATTGATGCTTTTAGAAGTACTTAAACAGAGGATAAATTAGGATAAACAATTTTATTTGCAGTTTAGTTTTAGCTTGCACAGTAGAATTGTGAGTATCCATGTGAAACCATCAATCTGGATGCGGGAACCATTCTGGTTCTGAATACAATGAAATTGTCGATGAAGCAAAGATATCATTATTCACAGATTTTAATCAAAATCAAACAAAGGTGATGACTCATTGCTATTTAGTTTCAGACAGAGAGAAGATGTGAATTCTGATTGCTTTTTTTGCTTTGTTGTAGAGAAACCACAGTTTGTAAGTCATCTATATTTATGGAGGGGTTCTGTAAGCTTGCACGACTTGTTTGCGATACAGAGTTAACACTCTGGTGGGTTTGATTCCCATACCGGCTGAGGTTACTACAAAGGATCTCCCTCACAACCTCTCCCCTCACCTGCGGTGTGGTGGCCCTCAGGTTAAACTATCATCAGACATCTCTCTTTAATGAGAGAGTAGCCCTACGCTCTGGTACGATGGTGACTTTGTAATGAAATAATTTGACAGTGACGGTGTTTTACAGTTCACTCAGGGAGTCTGAGTACTATGGCAATATGGAGCTCTGGATGGTGATGCCACAGGCTCTATTCCTTAACGTGGGTAACCAGGAATCTGTCCGTCTTTTGTGTGCTGGCAGGATTTGTTCGATTAATACCCAACTTCTTTGGTTGCCTTATGAATGATCATCAGCTTCTGCCCCAGAGAAAGGGACCCTACCAACTACACTTCAACATCACTCTAGAATGTTTTTATATATTTATAAACTGTATGGAATACTATGTCCCATATGCAAAGTAATACATTAAACAGTATAGAATTAATCTACATGTATATGTAGGATATTAATTATACCACAGAATCCCAACAGTGTGGAAGCAGACCATTCAGCCCATTCCAAAGAGCATTCCCCCCACCCCCACCCCAAAACCCCTAACCCTTACCCCTGCAACCTGGTATTTTCCCATGGCTAACCACCTAACCTACCTATCCCTGGACACTTTGGGCAACTTAGCATGGCTAATCCACCTAGCCTGCACATTTTTGGACTGTGGAAGGAAACCAGAGCACCCGGGGGAAATCCACACAGACACGGGGAGAACATGCAAACTCCACACAGACAGTCACTCGAGGCTGGAATCGAACCTGAGTCCCTGTCGCTGTGAGGCAGCAGTGCTAACCACGAGCCACCCTGTTGCCCCCATATGTTGTATGAAACTGCATTTATATTGGGATAGGGGCCGTCTTAGTGATATTGGCTCTGGTTTTGATTAATTAACTGTTTTATTCACTCTCTCCTCCACCAAACACTGCATTCAGTCAGAGCAGTGTGTACCATCTGCAAGATACACTGCAGAAATTCACCAAATCTCCTTAGACATCACCCTTCAAACCCATAACCACTTTCATCTAGAAAGACAAAGGATGTAGATACATGGGAACACCACCACTTGCAAGTTTCCCTCCACACCATTCACCATCCTGACTTGGAATTATACTACCATTCCTTCAGCATTCCTGGGTCAAAGTCTTGGATCTCCCTCTTTAACAGCATTGTGGGTCAACCTACAGCAAATGGACTGCAGTGGTTCGTGAAGGCAGCTCACCACCAGCATCTCCAGGGCAACTAGGAATGGCCCAGCCAATGACACCCACGTACCATGGATGAACCTTTGTAACAAACTCACTGGAATTATTGAGGTGATTGATAGGAATGGACATTTTCCAACGTATAGCTGCAATGGTGCACTTCAGGTGATGACAGGGAATGTCAAGTGACAACAGGATAAAGTACTGATGCAATAATTTTGTGATCAATGACTCCGATCAACTGGTCTCATCTACTTTACCAGGCCAGCCCATATGCAATTGGGAGGGGAGGTCACAGATAATGGAAAAAACTTTTAAACCCTGTCCCAGTTGGTAGTCTATGGAGCAGAGATTGTGTTTTGAAGTCCAGTTGCAGGATTTGAGCATATAAAGTAACTTAACTCAATCTGATGCAGTTAAAGCAAGAATTACATTTTTATAGCCTCTCAAGATATCACAGGGAGGTAGTCCTGTTATAGCAATTTCACAGTAATCTAGAGCTTACTGGGGACAGGAGTTTAAATGCCACCATGATGCTGAAATTGTAATCCAATAAAAATCTGGAATTTAAACAAAACTAATTTAATGGTGACAATGTAACCTGCTAGTTGCAATGTTCCATTTAGTTCACTAATGTCCTTCAGAGAAGGGCGGCACTGCTGCCTCACAGCACTAGGGACCCGGGTTCGATTCCAGCCTCAGACGACTGTCTGTGTGGAGTTTGCACATTCTCCCCGTGTCTGCGTGGGTTTCCACCGGGTGCTCCGGTTTCCTCCCAATGTCCAAAGATGTGCAGGTTAGGTGAATTGGCCACGCTAAATTGCCCGTAGTGTTCAGGGATGTGTGGATTAGGTGCGTTAAACAGGGGAAATGTAGAGTAATAGGGTAGGGGAGTGGGATACTCTTCAGAGGGATGGTGTGGACTTGTTGGGCCAAATGGCCTGTTTCCACACTAGGGATTCTATGACTCTATGAAAACTTCCATTCTTATCTGGTCAGGGCCACACGTGACTCCAGACCAACAGCGATGTGGTCACTAGATGTTTATAAAAATCATGAGGGGCACAGATACGGTGAATAGCTAAGGTCTTTTTCCCGGGGTACGAGAGTCCAAAACTGGATGGCGTAGGTCTTAGGGTGAGAGGGGAAAGATTTAAAAGGGACCTAAAGGGCAACTTTTTCACATAGAGGGTGTATGGAATGAGCTGCCAGTGGAAGTGGTGGAGGTAGGTACAATTACAACACCGTGCAGGTGGCACGGTGGCTCAGTGGTTAGCACTGCTTGCCTCACAGTGCCAGAGACCCGGGTTCAATTCCCGCCTCAGGCAACTGACTGTGTGGAGTTTGCACATTCTCCCCGTGTCTGCGTGGGTTTCCTCCGGGTGCTCCGGTTTCCTCCCACAGTCCAAAAATGTGCAGGTCAGGTGAATTGGCCATGCTAAATTGCCCGTAGTGTTAGGTGAAGGGTCTGGGTGGGTTACTCTTCGGAGGGTTGGTGTGGACTTGTTGGGCCGAAGGGCCTGTTTCCACACTGTAGGGAATCTAATCTAATCTAAAAGGTATCTGAAAGGGTATATGAATAGGAAGGATTTAGAGGGATACTGGCCAAATGCTGGCAAATGGGACTAGATTAATTTAGGATACCTGGTCGGTATGAACCAGTTAAAGGAAGGATCTGTTTCTGTGCTGTACATCTCTGTGAGTCTGAAGTGGCTTAGAGAGCAAGTCAGTTGAGGGCAACTAAGGATGGAGGACAAATATGTGATATGCTAGCAAAGCCCACATCCTACTCAAGAATGAAGAGGAAAAATGTCAATGAATTTTACGGTGAATTAAAATTAACTTCCTTAATTTTTGTAAGGAAGTTGCAACTGCAATGGACACATGGTAATATGACAAATGACAATGCTAGGATATTGGTTGAGGGAGAACTATTGGTCAGGAGAGCAGGGATGAAATTCCTGTCTTTTCAAATGTGTCAGGTTGTTTAAAACCAGCAGAGGGGACAAACTCGGTTTGACATTAAATCTGAAATACGATATCACTAACACTCTAGCACGGGACAAACTGGAGTGTTAGTGATGTTTTATCTACTCAATTCTGTGGCGTGCAAGACGAACATATAACCTTCTGATTGAGAGGAGATACCACCAAGCAACAATAGACATCTGATTTTTTGCGGATGAGATGTTTCTGATAAAGAATTCATGCTAGAAATGTGCATAAAGCTGTTTCCAAAGTGAAGTGAGTTTTCGTTACCTTACTGCTCCTTGTTGCAATATCAGCTCAGGTCTTTATTTCTAACTCCTACGTGGGAAAATAGTGAGGCCACTATCACAGTAATATGTGTAAATTAAGAAAAACTTGCTTGCAAACAGTACTTTTGATATTCCAAGACATAATTCATAGAAATGTTATTGAACAAAACCCAATAATGAGCCAGATAAACAGATAGTTGCCAGATGATCTAAAGTTTGTTCAAAGATATAGACTTTAAATCATAATGGAGAAGAAAGAGGCTTTGGGTGAGATTCTTGGGTTTCTCAGACTGCTGAAGATGTACAAAGTTAAAAATCACACAACACCAGGTTATAGTCCAGCAGGTTTATTTGGAAGTACAGAATTGAGGAGTGGAGAGATTTCAAAAGGACGGGAGCAGTTTCCATTGATAGCAGAGACTGGGCAGTGAAAGGTATTGAGAGATAGACATTAGGGCACAAATCATAAAGTCAAGCATTTATGTATGCTAAATATGAACAGTGGATGTAATACTTTGTAGCATTAAATGCAGCATATTCTCTGCATTTGGACTATTCTATATTTGCTAATGGTTTCCATGGTGATTTATTTCACAAGTCATATTTACTATTGTCTCTTAAAAGCGATCTTCAATTGTTTATGAGCCTGGCAGTGTTTGAATTGTCTTTTGTCCCTGAGAAGTTGATTTGAATAAGTTCAAAGGTGCTCTAACGAAAGATAAATAGTGTTGGAGGAGGGTGGGGTGTTGGTGGAGGGCTTTGAGACCACGGCCCAGAACATACAAATCACATCAAACAAGTCCAATTCAGTTTAAAAATAAAGCTGACTGTCAGGTTCCAGTGCTGGGTGTGCCCGATGACTAAATAAACACAGACCTGAATCTACACTAAGCCTTTTCAGCAGGTTCCCTGGAGTCAATTATTATTTTTTAAAAAATTGAATTGGATCGCAGTCAAGCTTGGCTTTTTTTCCTCCACAGGTCTAAAACTGCTAAAGTTTCATTTAGTTGAATAATGTGCATTTCTAATACAACCCTCATGTATAGGACGATAGGATGGTGCTGCGGTGGGAAGCGTAGCTCCCTTTCTAGCAGTTGACCAAGTTCAGTTCTTGACCATCACAAGTTCTGAATTTCACAGAGGTTGGTTAGTTTATTTGGCTGGACAGCTGGCTCTTCTTTCCCCTGAGCTGAGGTGTGGTGACCCTGAGGTTAAATAATCACCAGTCATCTCCCCCTGTAATGGGAGATCAGGACTATGGTGACTTCATCTTTTCACATTTACGCAACAGAAGTGGCAAACCAAAGGCGAGAGTAATGGTCTAAAGCCAGGATGAAACAACGGTTTTCTTAAGTGGATTTTGAAAGTAGAAAGGGAGACAGAGACCAAAACTGATATTGTACATACACACCTGCCTCAGAGTCAGATTGCTCAGCATCTGAGCCCTACTCTGAACTGGTTAGCCACAGAAGCATTCAACTCCTGATGATCTATTTGGATTTCCAGAAGGCTTGAATATAAAAGCAGTGATGTACTTCTGAGGCTCTGTAAGGCTCTGGTCAGACCACATTTGGAGTATTGTATGCAGTTTTGGGCCCCATATCTCAGGAAGGATGTACTGGCCCTGGAGCGTGTTCAGAGGGGGTTCACGAGAATGGTCCCAGGAATGAAAAACTTAACATATGAGGAACGTTTGAGGACTCTGGGTTTACCCTCAATTAGAATGATGAGGGGGGATCTATCTGAGGCATACAGAATACCTGTATCGCTGGACATTGGAGTGTGTCTAGGAAAACTTAACAAACAGCAAAATTCACAACTGATCTTGGAGGAACCTGTTTGGGAGAGGTATATTGCGTGCAATGCTGGTCTCCTTCCTATCAGAAGTATGTTGTGAAGCTTGAAAGGGTTCAGAAAAGAATTACAAGGATGTTGCCAGTGTTGGAGGATTTGAGCTACAGGGAGAGGCTGAATAGGCTGGGGCTGTTTTCCCTGGAGCGTCGGAGGCTGAGGGGTGACCTTATAGAGGTTTATAAATCATGAGAGGCATAGGATGAATAGTAAAGGTCTTTTCCATGGGGTAGGGGAGTCCGGAACTAGAAGGGACAGGTTTAGGGTGAGAGGGGAAAGATATAAAAGGGACCTAAGGGGCAATCTTTTCACGCAGAGGGTGGTGTGTGTATGAAATGAGCTGTCAGAGGAAGTGGTGAAGGCTGGTACAATTACAACATTTAAAAGGCATCTGGATGGGTGCATGAATAGGAATGGTTTAGAGGGAGATGGGCCAAGTGTGGGAAGTGGGATTAGATTAGGTTGGGATATCTGGTTGGCATGGATGAGTTGGACTGAAGGGTCTGTTTCCGTGCTATGACTCTAATTCCGAATGGCCTGGACAGAGTAGATGTTGGGAAGATGTTTCCATTGGGAAGAGAGACTGGGACTGGAGGGCGTAGCCTTAGAGTAAAGAGATGATCTTTTAGAATGGAGCTAAGGAGAAATGTTTTCAGCTAGGGAGTGATGAATCTATGGAATTCACTGCCACAGAAGGCTGTGGAGGCCAGGTCATTGAGTCTATTTAAGACTGCGATAGATAGGTTCTTGAGGATCAAGGGTTACTGGGAGAAAGCGGGAAAATGAGGTTGCGAAACTTACCAGCCATGATTGAATGGAGGAGGAGACTCGATAGGCTGAAGGGCCTTATTTCTGCTCCTATCTAAGGTGACTTAAACAAAAGACAAATGACCACTGGGCTTACTTCTAAGAGGGTAGGATTGGAAAGAAAAGACATTTTAAAAAAAAATATATAGAAGCTTGTTTAGAATACACTTGGAGTACTTTGAACATTTCTGATCTCCACATAAATAATTTATTTTAGCTTTATTGTCACAAATTGTATCATGTTGACATATTTGAGAAAAATATCGATAAGTGAGACAGAAATAGAATGATGTGTTGATGGAGTTAGATCAAGGCCTCAGGGCCTGTGGTTGGATTTTAATGTCAGGCTTTGGGGTCATGAGGTCTGAGACAGTAATTGCCAGCGTGGATGTTCAGCCACGTTAGAGCAGCCCTGCTCACCCTCTAACAAGCTTCATCCCCTGCTCTCACAGGTCTTTCCATCAGCCACTTTCACAGCTCTCATTAAGCGATCATAACAATTTTCGAGTGTCAAAATGTGGTCACAATGGGAAAATACTTTGAAAGCACATTTAAAAAATTTGAACACGTTAGTGGCCTATTGCCAATTGCCGTGCAAAGCCATTTCTACTGCAAGTCAACCACAGTGCTATGGGCCTGGAGTCACATATAGGTAGGGTCAGGAAAGCACAGTAGATTTCCTTTCCTTATGGACATCAGTGAGCCAGATGAGCTTTTACAACAACAAAGGTTACATGGTGGTCATTAGGCTCGCTTTAATTTGTACTGGATTCAAATTTCACCATCTACCAAGGTGAAGCTTTGAACCCACATACCCAAAACCAACCTGGGGTTCTTGTTTACTCCGTCACCAGCTCTTTAAATGACGAGTGATGAAAGGAGGATATTTGAACATATGCACTTGCATCAGTCCTCTGGGACCATTCCTATACTGGAAGTATTGTGTCATACTTAATAATAAGTATATCTCCTGTGATTACACAGTGCAAGAGGCGTCAGGAAAGGTGGCAGAAAAACATTGGGAGAAAAGGTGCACTTGGGACAGTGACGTAAACATATGTATATACAATTCAGAAGAAAATCATGTGTCATAATTGAATTAATTTTCAGCTTGATGGCATTAGGACCCAGGTGCAATGGGTTTTGTAATTTGAGCTGTTTGTACAATATTTTGCAATTTAAAACCACATCCTTTGGGGCCAGGCGCTCCTAGGAGGAAAAATGAGTAACTTGTTTTGCTCGGTTTGGTTGTCCTTTGATATGCAAAGTCTTTAAGACGCACATTTAATAGTGTTGCTGCTGCATGATCTAACCTACTGACCAAAATTCTAACTATCGTGGCAGGTCCAACATCCCATTGCATACAAAGCGTTAACAAAACACTCCCGAGGAGTTGGGTTAATTTTTATAAAATGAAGCTGCTTTTTAAAACAAATGTATATAAACAGGATAAAAGATGGTTATGTTCAAAGCTTTTCATCATTAGCTGGTTTAATTGAACAAAAACATTTCCACCTGTGGTTTAAGTTCTGAGCAGTTTCTTATCTATGCAGAAATACCTTTCATTTTAGTGCCTTTAATACAGTGAAATGTCCCTTAAGGCATTTCACAGCAGTTATCACAGATCTGTTTGTTCTACATTTGCTGCTGTACTTGCCCATGAAGACATTGCTGCTGTTCACCGTAAAAAAGTTTGAATTTGTTTCTGAGAGATGTGATGGTGCGTAAATGCAAAGCTTCATCGCTTTTCGCACGTTTTCCACCAAAAATATATGCTATTTGTAAAATTTGTAGAAGTAAATTAAAACATCCCAACTTGTGATTTTAAACTTGATGTAAACCTCACATTTTTCAACTTGAAAAATTGCAGAAAGTGCAATAAAATTCAACTTGGGTCTCCATACAGCATACTGTTCTTTCTTGGGTGCCTCAATATGATTGTACTGCTGCTCATATTAGTAAATATATGAATGTGGAGCAGCAGGGGGGTTATTCAACTCCAATTATTCAATAAATTCATGGCTCAGCTGTTTGTATTTAAAATTCCACCTTCCCGTCTATCCCTGACAACATTTGATTCCTCTGCAATGGAATGTACCAAGGTTGCAAATTCTGTTTTATTCTCTCAATGTCATTATCTCTGTCTTAAAAGGGGGATTGCTAATTTGTAAACAGTGCCCCTAACAGGTGGATTCAAACACAAGAGAAATAAAATTTCTAAGTCCATCTTGATCTTATAGACTTCAATCAGATCACTTCTCTAAACTCCAGTGGAACCCCACACATCCAATCTTTCCTCAGAAGACAATCCACTCATTCCAGCTATCAACCTGGTCATAGAATCTCTACAGGACAGATGGAGGCCATTCAGCCCATACCAACCTTATCTCTGTAGGCCCACATGTATCATAGTTAACCCAGCTAGCCTACACACTATAAGGCAATTTAGCATGTCCAATCCACCTAACCTGCACGTCTTTGGACAGTGGGAGGAAACCCACACAGACAGAGGAAGAACGTGCAATCACGACACAGTCGCCTGAGGCTGGAATTGAACCCAGGTCTCTTGTGCTGTGAGGCAGCAGTGCTAACCACTGAGCCACCATGCTGCCAACAAGAGGTAGCCCTCTTCTGAACTGACTGCAAGGTATTTACATTCCTCCAAGATAAGGAGACCAAAACTGCACACAGTTTTCAAGATGCGTTCTGAACAATGTGTAATATAATTTAAACAAAGCATTCTCACTACAATGTTCAAACCGTCTCATAATAGAAGATAGCAGATAAGCTGTTCTATTGACATTGGCTGGCAGATAAATATTGCCAGGAGGACTTTCATTTTCTTCCTTTACATAGTTTGCGGTCTGCCAAGTGGGCAATGGGGAATTATTTATAATGCTTCTTCTGAAAGGCAGAGTCCTGGTTGCTGACAGGATTGCAGATGTGATTATCTAATGGTAAGTTTCCTGAGAGCAGTGCATTCTATAACCTATTCCTGCATCAACAAATATTTAAAAATAGTCCAATTAACTGTCAGCTCATTCCATAAACTCGTTCCATAAATCAATTCTCATGTCTTTCCCCAACAACGGTTGCTACGTTTTAAAAAGTAATTCCTCAATGGAATACAGATATGATATTTTCTTCCTAAAATGTCACTGGAAAAATCCCTGGAACTGGATGCACCCTATCCTTTCACACAGCTATCTTGAATTGAGAATTTAAAAAGATAGAATTATAGAGTCACACAGTGTGGAAACAGGCCCTTCGTTCCATTGCTGATCAGGTTTTCCCCAAACTAAACTAGTCCCACTTGTCTATGTTTGGTCCATATCCTCCTAAACCCCTCCTATTCATGTACCTGTCCAAATGTCTTTTAAATGTTGTAACTGTACCTGCATCTCCCACTTCCTCTGGCAGTTCATTCCATATTCAAACTACCCTCCATGTGAAAAAGTTGTACCTCAGGTCCCTTTCTCCTCTCACCTTAAAATTACACCCTCTAGTTTTGAACTCCCCCACCCTGGGGAAAAGACCTTTTGCTATTCACTTTATCCATGCCCGTCATGATTGCATAAACCTCTACCCCTTTAGCCTCCTGTGCTCCAGTGAAAGAAGTCCCAGCCTATCAAGCCTCTCCTTATTGTTCAAACCCTCAATCCTAGCAATATCCAGGTAAATCTTTTCTGAGCCCTCTCCAATTCCCTTTTAAATCTTTCCCCTCTCACCTTAAACTCATGCCTTCTCGTTTTGGACTCCACTACCCTGGCGAAAAAAGTCCTCGGCTATTCAACTTATCTACACCTCACATAATTTTATAAACCTCTATAAGGTCACCCCTCAACTTCCTACACTCCAGGGAGAAAAGCCCCAGCCTATCCAGAATCTCCTTATAACTCAAACTCTCCAACCATGGCAGCATCCATGTAAATCTTTTATACTCCCTTTCCAGTTTAATAACTTCCTTCCTATAGCAGGGCTCTGTATGATGCATTCTAAAGGTGGCCTCATCAATATCTTGCACAGCCACACCATGATGTCCCAATTCCTGTACTCAGTACTCTGACCAATGAAATCATTTCTCTAGCTCCTTTCAAGCTCTCGGGGTTTAACAATGTGTTTTACAATCAACACATTCTTTTTAAGTATTGCTTTGTCAGAAAACCTAACAAACCAAATACCCACAACAAGGTCCCAGAAACAGCAAAGTTTGAATGACAAGATAGTCTGCTGAGGTGATTTTGATTAAGGGAAAAATATTGGTCAGGGCATAGGGAAGGGAAAACATCCACACCCTTCAAATAGTACCTTAGGGCCTTAGACAACATTAATTGAAAAAGGCAGCACCCCCTCAGTAACGCTGAGTGTGTCACAGAGTCATTGCAGTGCACTAGGAGGCCATTCAGCCCCTAACTGTCAACTAGATTATGGGGAGAAAGTGAGGTCTGCAGATGCTGGAGATCAGAGATGGAAATGTGTTGCTGGAAAAGCGCAGCAGGTCAGGCAGCATCTAGGGAACAGGAGAATCGACGTATCGGGCATTAGCCTGAAGAAGGGCTAATGCCCAAAACGTCGATTCTCCTGTTCCCTAGATGCTGCCTGACCTGCTGCGCTTTTCCAGCAACACATTTCCATAACTAGATTATGGGGTCAAGTTTCTTGAATCTCTGACTTTGTGACTCAGAGATAAGAGTGATACCCACTGAGACACTATATAAACCAAATCAAGATGGTATAATATGACTTGGTACACTCTTCAGACCAGATAATATTTACACTAGACTTTGGTTTGATTCATGGATACGAGGGTGCGGATTGATTAGCAAGTCAATTCTGACCTGCTGAAACGTTGCCATGGATTAAATGGTGAGAAGCTATTGGCTCCAAAAGCTCTTGAGTAATTCAAAAAAGGCTCAAGGTTTAAACATATTCGCCTTGGTTTTGAGAACAGATCTGAGTGTTCTAATGAAGAGTTGTACTGGAGTTGAATTGTTAACTCTGTTTCTCTCTCCCCAGAAGCTGCCAGACCTGCTGAGTTTCTCCCAAAAAAACCCCAAAGAACTGCAAATGCTGGAAATCACAAAAAATAAAGAAACTTCTGGAAAATCTCAGCAGGTCTGGCAGCATCTATGGAGAGAGACAAGAGTTAATAATTCGGGTTCAGTGACCCTTCTTCCAAACCTCTGAGTTTCCAAAGAATTCTGTTTTTGAGCAATTTCTGTTTTTGTTTCAGATTTTCAGCATTTGCAGTGTTTTGCTTTTATATGAGCCATGTAGCTTATTCATAATTATTAAAAGCAACATGCACAGGAGTCATTCTCTACAAACAAAATTTATATGTTCAAGCCTTGTACCTTTTTGAAATCATGTGAAAACATAGAGAGCCAATCCTTGTTACTCTCCTCATGGCAACAGCTCAGCCAATCAGAGTCAATTTACCAACCAATCAGTATTCTTTCCTTCTGTCGTATAAAGTATTGAAATTTGGCATTCTTGTGTTTGTCCTGATGAGTGCTGGATGTAAAACCTCAGCAATATGAGGGGCGTAGAGAAGGTGAACAGTAAAGGGTTTTTTTCCAAAGTAAGGGAAGTTCAAAACTAGGGGACATACTTTTAAGGTGAGAAGAGAAAGTTTTAAAAAAGACATGAGGTGCAATTTTATTACACAGAGGGTGGTTCGTGTGTGGAAAGAACAGTCAGAGGAAGTGATGGCTATAGGTATAGTTACAACGTTTGAAAGTCATTTGGATAAGTACATAAATAGTCATAGAGTCACACAGCACAGAAACAGACCCTTTGATTGATTGATTGCTTGTTTTATTATCACATGTACATAAGTACTGTGAAAAACATTGTTTACGAACAGTACAGGCAGATCATAGTAAGCAAGGACATATGATCATAGTAAAGTAAACAAACTTAGACAGAGGCATTTGGGTACGTTGCACAGGGCATGTGCGAGGCAAGATCAACGTTAGCCAGAACAGCATTATTTGAAGTTAGAGAGTCCTTTCATCAGTATAATAACGGCTGGGAAAAAGCTGTTCCTGAACCTGCTGGTGTTTGTGTTTAAGGTTTTGTACCTTCTGCCTGACAGACGAAATTGTAGGAGATCGTTACCAGGGTGCGATGGTCCATGATGATATTAGCAGCCTTACTGCTGCAACGAACTGTGTAAATGGAGTCCATGGATGAAAGGTTGGCTTCCTTGATGGGCTGGGCTATGCACATAACCTTTTGTAGTTTCTTACGGTCCTGGGCAGAGCAGTTGCCATACCAGGCGGTTATGCACCTGGGTAATATATTTTCAACAGTACATCTGTAGAAGTGGTGAAGATCCTTATGGACATGCCAAATTTCCTGAGCTGCCTGAGGAGGAAGAGATGCCGTGCCTTCTTGACCATTGCATCTACGTGGGAGGTCCAGAACAGGTTGTTGGTTATCGCCCAACCAGCCCATGCTGAACACAATCCAAACTAATCTAGTCCCACCTACCTGCCCCAGCCCATTATCCCTCCAACCCTTTCCTATTCATGCACTCATCCAAATGTCTTTTAAATGTTATAATTGTACCCACATCCACCACTTTCTCAGGAAGTTAAATCCACGCACGAACCACCCTTAATGTAAAAAAAGTTGCCGCTCATTGCCTTTTGTAAATCTCTCTCCTCTCCCCTTAAAAATGTGTCCCCTAGTCATGAAATCCCCCAAACTATGGAAAATGCACCAACCATTAACCCTATCTATACCCTTCACGATTTTATAAAACTCTATAAGGTCACCTCTCAACCTCCTACATTCCAGTGAAAAAAGTCCCAGCCTATCCACCCTTTTGTTATCACTCAGATCTTCCATACCTGGTAACATCCTGGTAAATTTCTTCTGAACCCTCTCCAGTTTAATAAAGGAAAGGTATCGGCCAAGCGCAGGTGGGTGGGATTAGTTTAGTTTGGGAACATGTTCGGCAAGGACTGCTTGGACAAAGGGTCCGTGTCTGTGCTGTGTGACTCTATTACTCTGTGACCCTGTCTCTTTTTCCAGCAAGGTTCATGTCCTGTTCTACCAAATGACTGATTGGGATAATTAACAACATGGTGCAATAATGTAAATTCACTGAAAAGTTAGATGCCTGCCCGAATTTTAGTTCTACTGACATCAGCAGCAAAAGTAACTCGCATTTACCTCATGCATTTGACATAAAACTTCCCAGGTTGTTTCGCTGGAGAAAAGTGCAATAAAACTTGACACTGAGCCAAGTAAGGGGCAGTCGACTAATAACTTGGTCAATGATATGGAGAGGCAACAAGGTTTATGGGGGATATTCCCCAAACCAGCTGAAGGCAAGTCCGCCATTTGCAGGCTAAGGAAATGGAGCATACACTGTAGACTGGCATTGGAGGAACACAGGAGGGTGTTGGAGCTGGAAAAATGTTATGAGTAGAAAGAGGTGAGACTATGAAGGAATTTGGACAACAGATTGAACACTGTAGTGTTGCCTGACCAGAAGCCTATCAGCTAACACAAGGTTGATGGGTGAACAATCTGAGGAGGAGTTAGGGTATGGCCAGTCAAGGTTTAGATTAGCACACGCAAACAGAGACTTTGGAGACTATTTCTATCAATGATTCTAGCTAGAGGTTAATAATAGTATGGTGTGGGTTTCAGCCCCAGATGTGTTGAGATAAGCCGGGAAATGACTGATATTGCAGAGGTTGATGCACTCAATGGTAATGACGAAATGAAAGTGCAAATCTGAACGGAAGCAAACTTCAGGCTTACTGCACTCTCGACAGGCTCTTGAAGACTTTCCTGATATAAAATTTAGAAATTGCTGGAGAAACTCAACAGCTCTGGCAGCACCTGGAGAGAGAAATCGGGTTAATCTTTCCAGTCCAGCTTGAGTCTGCTTCAGAACTGAATCACAGAATCCCTGCAGTGTGAAGCAGGCCATTCAGCCCATTGAGTCAACAACAACCCTCTGCAGGGCATCCTACCCAGAACCCTTGCCCCCACACCCCCCCACCCCTCAGACCTTATCCCTGCATTTCCCATGGCTAATCTACCTAGCCTTCATATCCCTGGACACTATGAGCAATTATAGCGTGGCCAATGCACCTAATCTGTACCTCTTTGGACTGTGGGAGAAAACTGGAGCACTCAGGGGAAAACCTCGCAGATGTGAGGAGAATGTTCAAAGTCCACACAGTCACCCAAGATTGGGATTGGACCCCGATCCCTGGCATAGTGAGGCAGCAGTGCTAACCACTGAGCCACCGTGCCACCCTGAAGGAAAGTGGAAAAACGTGGGTTTTTTTTTCTTTTGACAAAGGAAGCATTTCCTTCAATTGAGGAAAGAATGCAATAACAGACAGTGTAGCACTTGCCCTTTTACTTCCTCCCTCACTGGTTGAGGCCCCAAGTACCTTCCAGCTGAAGCAGAAGTTTACTTGCACCCCTGCTACTCTAGTTTATCTGCAGCACAAAATTCCTCACTATCCAGAGCCTTTCATTTCCAAAGAAGAGCCTTAAGACTTGAAACATTAACTCTGTTTCTCTCTCCACAGATGCTGCCAGACCTGCTGAGTTTCTCCAGCACTTTGTGCTTTTTATTTCAGATCTCCTGTATCTGCAACACTTTGCTTTTATTGATGTCTTCCCTGACGCTTTGTTACATTTGCATGATTGAATTCAACAGTTGTTACTGGCTGTACAGGAACTCCTGATGTGGAGCAGCAACTTGAGTAAAATATAAGGACAGTGTTAATGCTGAATTGGACAAGTCACAAAATAACACTACTAATACTATAGATTAAACAAAGGACTCTCAAGAGCCTCCTATCTGTAACTCATGATGAGTCACCAGTCTGATTGTGGCATGTTTGGTTCTGCTGTTGCCTTTTTACAGTAATCAATGTAATGCACACTGTGGTTTCCGGTTTGTCTACAACATGTTGTCACGTCATTCTGATGTATTATGTTGTCAGTATTACCAGGATCAGGTGAGGCTGTGAGACATCACTTCCTGTGCAGACGAGGCAGTTAAGATATTCAATTAAATTGTGTGGATTTCACAAGATTTACTGAATTGAGCCCTGACTATGAGAACTTTTATTGCTTTATCTCTGTTGTGACACACCCATAACCCTTGTGCCCACTGGGTTCTCACACCGGTTCCTGAACCTAGAATATTTCCACCTCCACAGACCCCATGGGGGGTCACCCCTCTCTATCTCTGTCTCCTCTGGCTCCACAATCCTTCAATTCCTGTTTTTCATCACTTTATCATGAGCAGCCTGGTTCCTAGGAGTAATGATAATCAACAATCCTGCATAGATGCAATGGTCAAGAAGACACAACACCTCTTCTTCCTCAGGAAGCTTAAGAAATTCGGCATGTCCATAAGGACCCTTACAGATGCACTATAGAGAGCATTCTATCCAGATCCATCACGGCTTGGTACAGCCTGCCCAGAAACTACTGAAAGTTGTGAACACAGCCCAGACTATCACGCAAGCCAGCCTCCCATTCATACATTCCATCACAATTCTTAATGTCATGGAAGGGCAATGAACATCATCAAAGACCTCTCCCACCCAGGTTATACTCTTTTCCAATGTCTTCCTTAAGGCAGAAGGTACAGAAGCTTAAACACATGTAACAGCAGGTTCAAGAACAGCTTCTTCCCCATTGTTACTAGACTGCTAAATGGATTTCTCAAATTTCAAATCTAATGTTGAACTTGTTTTGCCCACCACGTGTGTAACCTTAACCTGTATACCTCGCTCTGTCGAAGTACCCTATGATGTGTATGCTCTTGTATGTTATGATCCGCCTGTACTGCTCACAAAACAAAACTTCTCACTGTACTTAGGTACACATGACTACAATAAATCAAATCAAAAATTCAGCTGTATGGATCCCGAGCTCCAGAATCTCCTCCCTTTCCCTCCTTTAAGACCTGCTTAAAACCTAACAATGTGTTTCTTAAAGTGTCTTTTTGTTCAATTTTGCTTAATAGACATTTATTTGATTTGGGACCTTTTATTACATTGCATGTGCCATACAAAGGCAAGTTATTATACAATACTTTTTAATGATTTACAGAAAATACTTTTCAAATCTTTCCCTTGTTCCAATATAGGAAGGAAAATAGTAAACAGTTTGTCCAATCAAGAGCAAAATGTATTACATGAATCTCAGCACCCTGGCTTTAATGAACATCTCAGGTCTGTCACATGCACTGTAGAAGACAGCTCACCCCCATCTCCTTAAAGACACTTAGGGATGGGCATAAATGCAGACACAGCCAGTGACATATACATTCCGTGACAGAATCCAAGAGAACTTTCCAGTATTAGGGTGGCACAGTGGCTCAGTGGTTAGTACTGCTGCTTCACAGCACCAGGGACCCAGTTTCAATTCCACCCTCGGGCAACTGTCTGTGTAGAGTTTGCACATTCACCATGTGGAGCTTATGCCAGAAACGTGGACTCTCCTTCTCCTTGGATGCTGCCTGACTTGCTGTGCTTTCCCAGTGCCACCGTTTTCAATTCTGACCTCTTCAGCATCTGCAGTCCTCATTTTCTCCACCTTCTCCCCATGTCTGCATGGGTTTCCTCTGGGTGCTTTGGTTTCTAAACACAGTCCAAAGATGTGCAGGTTAGGGTGGATTGGCCAGGATAAATTGCCCTTATTGTCCAGGGATGTGCAGGCAAGGTGGATCAACCATGGGAAATGGTGGATCTGGGTGGGATGCTTTTTGGAAGGCTGTTGTGGACTTGGGTCAAATGGCCTGCTTCCACACTGTAGAAATTCTGTGTCGAAGAGTGTGGTGCTGGAAAAGCACAGCAGGTCAGGCAGCATCTGAGGCGCAGGAGAGTCGATGTTTCAGGCATAAGCTCTTCATCAGGAAACGTCGATTCTCCTGCTCCTCGGATGCTGCCTGCACTGCTGTGCTTTTCCAGCACCACACTCTCGACTCTAACCTCCAGCATCTGCAGTCCTCACTTTCTCCCTGTTGAAGTTCTGTGAAAATGTGTTCCATGAATCTCAGCACCTGGCTTTGTTTGAACACTTACTACTATATTTCTTCTTACTCATTCATAGGTTGTGGGCATCGCTGACTGGGCCAGCGCTCATTGCCTGTCCCTAATTGTGCTGAGAGAAGGTGGGTAATAAGCTCCAGCAATGAGCCACTGAAGTCCTCGGAGTGAAGTGATTCCCACAGTGTTGTTCATAAAGGCCTTCCAGGATTTTGACCCAGCAATTCGAAGGAACAGAGAAATCCTTCTAAGCCAGGATAGTGTGTGACTTGGAGAGGAACTTGCAAGTGGTGGTATCCCCATGTATCTGCTGCCCTTGTCTTTGTACATGTAAATGAGCGTATCAGATGAGCCTTGGTGGATTTCTGCAGTGCATCTTGTAGATGGTACACACTGCTGCTCCTGTGTGTTGGTGGTGGAGGGAGTGAATGTTTGAGGATGTGATGTCAATCAAGTGGACTGCTTTGCTCTAGATGGTGTCAAGCTTCTTAAGTGTTGATTTAATTTGATTTGATTCACTATTGTCATATGCACGTGTATGGAATGAGCTGCCAGACGAAGTGGTGGAGGCTGGTGCAATTGCAGCATTTAAAAGGCATCTGGATGGGTTTATGAGTAGGAAGGGTTTAGCAGGATATGGGCCAAGTGCTGGCAAATGGGACTTGATTAGGTTAGGATGTCTGGTCGGCATGGATGACTTGGACCGAAGAGTCTATTTTTGTGCTGTATCTCTCTATGACTCTGTGGCTTTATGTACCTAGGGGCAGTGAAAATTTTGTTTTACGTGCAGTACAGGTAGATCATACCAGACAAAGTGCATAAGCGAACAGAGCGAGGAATACAATGTTACAGCTGCAGAGGAGGTGCACATAAAATAAGATCAACGTTAGATTTGAGATTTCAGAAGTCCATTCAGAACTCATCCAGATAGAGTGCTTTCTATGGTGTATCTATAAAAGCTGGTGAGAGTCGTTCTCGGCATGCTGAATTTCCTTAGCTTCCTGAGAAAGAAAAGGCATTGTTGTGCCTTCTTGACCATTGCAACAATGTGGATGATTCAGGACGGCTTATTGGTGATCATCACTCCTAGGAACCTCTCCATTTCAGCTTCATTGATACAGGCGGGGAGTATCCTCCTCCTTGCTTACTGAAGCCAACGAGCAGCTCTTTCATTTTGCTGACGTTGAGGATGAGATTGTTATCTTTACACCACACCACCAATCACTCTATCAATTTCCTGCATTCTGTCTCATCATTGCTTGAAATGTGGTCTACAATGATGGTGTCATCAGCGATGCTTGTAGGTGGAGTTCAGATGAAATTTGGCCACACAGTCATCAGTGTTCAAGGAGCATAGTAAAGTGCTGAATACACAGCCTTGCGGGGCACCAGTGTTGAGGATTGTCATGGAAGAGATCTCGGAGTTTGGGGATTAGTTTGATTGGGATTATAATGTTGAAGGTAGAGCTGTAATCAATATGTAGAAGCCTGATATAGGTATCCTTCTTATCCAGGAGATTCGACGTTCGGGCATGAGCCCTTCTTCAGGAAGCCCCCTTCTTCAGGCTTATGCTCCTGCTCCTTGGATGCTGCCTGACCTGCTGCGCTCCAGCAACACATTTTTCAGCTCTGATCTCCAGCATCTGCAGTCCTCACTTTCTCCATTCTTATTATCCAGATGTTCTGAAAAGCTTGTAATTTCAAATAAACCTGTTGGACTATGATTTGGAGATGCCTGGGGTGTACAAAGTTAAAACTCACACAACACCAGGTTATAGTCCAACAGGTTTAATTGGAAGCACTAGCTTTCGGAGCTCAGGTGGTTGTGGAGTACCTGATGAAGGAGCGGCGCTCCGAAACCTAGTGCTTTCAATTAAACCTGTTGGAATATAACCTGGTGTTGTGTGACTTCTGACTTTGTCCACCCAGTCCAACACTGGCACCTCCACATCATGACCTGAAATAAGTGTTGGCAATAAATGCTGGCCCAGCCAGCGCCACTTACATTCCATGAATGAATTTTAAAAATTCAAATCCAGGAGTGTTTCCATCAAATATCTCTAAGCATGCCCCTAACGACCATATGCCTATACCAACGAGCTGAGCTTGTTCATACAAGGTGTGTGTATTTTGGAAATGCCAGGTGTGATTCATAGCACAATGTTACATCAGTTACGGGTTTAAGAAGTTCTACGTGACTCAGTTCATTTACCGAGTATGACTAACAGAGCTATATAAAAGCACTCATTGTTGCATGAATCTTCTTCAAGAAGAACACGTGCCAAACCCAGCCAGATGTAGGTTTACTCAGCTACTAGATTTAGCAGGTCCCAACAGTGTTTGAATATTTTAAATCCAGTGTCCAGACATTTTAGTACACACCCCTGGAGGCTGTAGTTCCAAAGTAGCCATTATAATAGTTAAACAATCACAGAGCCCCCCACAGTGTGGAAGCAAGCCATTTGGCCCACCAAGTCCACATCAACCCTCCAAAGAGCATCCCCCTCCCATCCTTGTAACCCTGCATTTCCCATGGCTTATCCACCTAGCCTACACACCCATGGACACCATGGGGCAAATTAGCATGGCCAATCCATCTACCCTGCACACGTTTGGAAACCAGAGCACCCAGAGGACAGACACAGGGTAAATATTGCAAACCCCACACAGACAGTCACCCAAAGCTGGGATAGAACATGGAGCCCTGAGAGGCAGCAGTGCTAACCACTGAGCCACCAGGCCACTCCAAAAAGGAGCTGAAAAGATTGTTGATCTTAGTCTGCTATTACTATCATCTTGTAACGAAGCTGCTCAATTCAAGCTAGCTAGGTCAGATCTTTGTAGAAACTGATGTCACCCAACATAAACAAAGATTTGTGAAGAGACTTCCACATATTCAGAGAAGAAAATTAGCAGCCACTCTTCACGCAGCAACATCCCCAAAATTATGTGATAATGATTGCTTGTTTTCAATGGTCTTGCTTCGGGGAGGTGCACCAGCTTAAAATAACAGGAATAAACCTCCTATTATTAAATTATACCATGCGATCTTTCACAGATACCTGAGAGGGGAATGCCTCAGTGCCAGTAAATGCCTCAGTTGGTGTAATATCTCAGTTTGTGGAAGACGCACATTGGCTGAGCCCAGACGATTCTGCAACTGCTCCTTAGCATGTGACAAACCAGCTCTGTGACAGATTCATCTTATATCGCAAAAACATTGCAGATGCTGGCAGAATGTAAACAGAAACAGAAGAAGCTGCAAGTTTGTCACATCAGACAACATCTGTGAGAAATTAAGGGCAGAGAGTCAACATTTCAGATTTAAAGACCCATCGTCAGTCCATATTGAACAAGGTCATCAAACCTGATTGGAGATCTTGCTGCATGCTTCATGACCTCACATTGAACCACCCTCTGCAATTCTTTCCTTGCCTTTGTATTCAAGCAAGTGAACAAAACACATATTTATTGTTCATATCCCAACCCCACACCATGATTTCTCCCTGGAAACAGTGTCTGGGAGCTAAATCCCATTCTTTCACACAATTCTTCAGGACAATCCTGGAGGGTTTGCAACACTACTCTTTAGATATCAGGACATACTACCTCTTGTTTCTCCACAGGTACTGCATGAGTGGTGTTAAAGGGAAAGGGAAGATGATTGACAAAAAGAGCTATGGCAACATGAGGAAAATCTTTGTTACACAGTGAATGGTTGCTGACGAAAAGAAGGTGGAGGCATTTTCAATAGCTGAGCTACAGTTAAGGAAGGGATCGAGGAGTGTGTGGGTCTAACTACACTGCTCTTGCTGAGAGAGGGCAGGATGGCCTCCCTAGGTGCTGTAACTATGAATTGCTGATTCTGGGTTATTGTTGGGTTGATTACATTTCTAAATGTTGGCTTTACTGATGGACAGAATCACCACCTCTACAATTACCGCCCACCAACACTCATGTCCCTCACAAAGTGTCCTTCATAAGTGTTCCTTAATATATTATCCAAGAGTTAGGCACATTACTAGCATCAGGGGTGGGTGAGGCTCCACAGATTTGGAGTCAGGGATGAGAATTTTCCCTGGCCGATGGCCACCGAGCTCAAACAGTGCACAGACTGGCCCCAGCTCAAGTTGGTAGATAACTGTGAGATTATTTCTGTTAAAGTTATTGGGTAAGAATCCTAATATTGGCTTGGACTCTGGGGCTATCTACCCTGTTCGTTGAAATAGCAGACCTTGTACATCCATCCAAGAGGAAAGATGATGTGTCATGTTTAAAAGTATAATACTGTTGCAGATAAATATCAATGATAGATGGGTTTAATGGCCTCCTTTTGTATTGTAACCATTCTATGATTGTTTGATTCTGCTTAATTGCTCGTTTGATTATGATTGACAGCATAGACTTTAATCCTATTCTAATCATCATCTCCATCCAACACCCCCCCACCACACACACACACACACCAATGAAGTCATAGAGTCATAGAGTCATAGAGATGTACAGCATGGAAACAGACCCTTCCGTCCAACCCGTCCATGCCGACCAGGTATCCCAACCCAATCTAGTCCCACCTGCCAGCACCAGGCCCATATCCCTCCAAACCCTTCCTATTCATAGGTCTCTTTTATATATTTCTCCTCTCATTCTAACCCTATGCCATCTAGTTCTGGACTCCTCCACCCTGTCTATTTATCCTATTCATGCCCCTCATGATCTTACCTCTGTATAGTCACCCATCAACCTCTGACGCTGCAGGGAAAACAGCCTCAGCCTATTTAACCTATCTCCATGGTTCAAATCCTCCAACCCTGGCAACATCCTTCTGAACCCATTCAAGTTTCACAACATCTTTCCGATAGGAAGGAGACCAGAATTGCATGCAATATTCCAAAAGTAGTCTAACCAATGTTCTGTATAGCCACAACATGACCTCCCAACTCCTGTACTCAATACTCTGATCAATAAAGGAAAGCATACCACCCAGGGAGATAGTGAGGAAAGAGATCGATCTGAGACGGGTACAGCTGAGAACAGAAGTGAGTCAAACAGTCAGGGCAGGCAGGGACAAGGTAGGACTAATAAATTAAACTGCATTTATTTCGATACAAGGGGCCGAACGGGGAAGGCAGATGAACTCAGGGCATGGTTCAGAACATGGGACTGGGGGGATATCATAGCAATTACGGAAACATGGCTCAGGGAAGGGCAGGACTGGCAGCTTAATGTTCCAGGATACAAATGCTACAGGAAGGATAGAAAGAGGGGCAAGAGAGGAGGGGGAGTGGCATTTTTGATAAGGAATAACATTACAGCTGTGCTGAGGGAGGATATTCCCAGAAATACATCCAGGGAAGTTATTTGGGTGGAATTGAGAAATAAGAAAGGGATGATCACCTTATTGGGATTGTATTATAGACCCCCCTAATAGTCAGGAGGAAATTGAGAAACAAACTTGTAAGGAGATCTCAGCTATCTGTAAGAATAATAGGGTAGTTATGGTCGGGGATTTTAACTTTCCAAACATCGACTGGGACTGCCATAGTGTTAAAGGTTTAGATGGAGAGGAATTTCTTAAGTGTGTACAAGACAATTTTCTGATTCAGTATGTGGATGTACCTACTAGAGAAGGTGCAAAACATGACCTACTCTTGGGAAATAAGGCAGGGCAGGTGACTGAGGTGTCAGTGGGGGAGCACTTTGGGGCCAGCAACCGTAATTCTATTAGTTTTAAAATCGTGATGGAAAAGGATAGACCAGATCTAAAAGCTGGAGTTCTAAATTGGAGAAAGGCCAATTTTGACAGTATTAGGCAAGAACGTTCGAAAGCTGATTGGGGACAGATGTTCACAGGTAAAAGCATGGCTGGAAAATGGGAAGCCTTCAGAAATGAGATAACAAGAATCCAGAGAAAGTATATTCCTGTCAGGGTGAAAGGGAAGGCTGGTAGGTATAGGGAATGCTGGATGACTAAAGAAACTGAGGGTTTGGTTAAGAAAAAGAAGGAAGCATATGTCAGGTTTAGACAGGATAGATCGAGTGAATCCGTAGAAGAGTATAAAGAAAGTAGGAGTATACTTAAGAAATCAGGACCGCAAGACGGGGACATGAGATAGCTTTGGCAAATAGAATTAAGGAGAATCCAAAGGGTTTTTACAAATATATTAAGGACAAAAGGGTAACTAGGGAGAGAATAGGGCCCCTCAAAGATCAGCAAGATGGCCTTTTTGTGGAGCCACAGAAAATGGGGGAGATACTAAATGAATATTTTGCATCAGTATTTACTGGAAAAGGATATGAAAGATATAGACTGTATGGAAATAGATGGTGACATCTTGCAAAATGTCCATATTACAGCGGAGGAAGTGCTGAATGTCTTGAAATGGTTAAACATAGAACATAGAACATAGAAGAATACAGTGCAGTACAGGCCCTTCGGCCCTCGATGTTGCGCCGATCCAAGCCCACCTAACCTACACTAGCCCACTATCCTCCATATGCCTATCCAATGCCCGCTTAAATGCCCATAATGAGGGAGAGTCCACCACTGCTACTGGCAGGGCATTCCATGAACTCACGACTCGCTGAGTAAAGAACCTACCCCTAACATCTGTCCTATACATACCACCCCTTAATTTAAAGCTATGCCCCCTTGTAATAGCTGACTCCATATGTGGAAAAAGATTCTCACTGTCGACCCTATCTAAACCCCTAATCATCTTGTACACCTCTATCAAGTCACCCCTAAACCTTCTTTTCTCCAATGAAAACAACCCCAAGTGCCTCAGCCTTTCCTCATACGATCTTAAAGGTGGATAAATCCCCAGGACCTGATCAGGTGTACCCGAGAACTCTGTGGGAAGCTAGAGAAGTGATTGCTGGGCCTCTTGCTGAGATATTTGTATCATCGATAGTCACAGGTGATGTTGTGAAACTTGAAAGGGTTCAGAAAAGATTTACAAGGATGTTGCCAGAGTTGGAGGATCTGAGCTACAGGGAGAGGCTGAACAGGCTGGGGCTATTTTCCCTGGAGCGTCGGAGGCTGAGGGATGACCTTTAGAGGTTTACAAAATTATGAGAGGCATGGATAGGATAAATAGGCAAAGTCTTTTCCCTGGGGTCGGGGAGTTCAGAACTAGAGGGCATAGGTTTAGGGTGAGAGGGGAAAGATATAAAAGAGACCTAAGGGGCAACATTTTCACGCAGAGGGTGGTACGTGTATGTAATGAGCTGCCAGAGGATGTGGTGGAGGCTGGTACAATTGCAAGACTTAAGAGGCATTTGGATGTGTATATGAATAGGAAGGGTTTGGAGGGATATGGGCCGGGTGCTGGCAGGTGCGGCTAGATTTGGGTTGGGATATCTGGTCGGCGTGGACGGGTTGGACTGAAGGGTCTGTTTCCATGCTGTACATCTCTATAATTCTATGACTCTATAAATGCCTTCTTCACTATCCTATTCACCTGCAACTCCACTTTCAAGGAGCTATGAACCTGCACTCCAAGGTCTCTTTGTTCAGCAACACTCCCTTGGACTTTACTATTAAGTGTATAAGTCCTGATAAGATTTGCTTTCCCAAAATGCAGCACTTCACATTTATCAAAATTAAACTCCATCTGCTACTCCTCAGCCCATTGGCTCACCTGCGTCAAGATCCCATTGTAATCTAAGGTAATCTTCTTCGCTGTCCACTACACCTCCAATTTTGGTGTCACCTTACTAAACTATACCTCCTATGTTCACATCCAAATCATTTATATAAATGATGAAAAGCAGTGGACCCAGCACCGATCCTTGTGGCACTCCACTGGTCACACGCCTCTAGTCTGAAAACAACCCTCCACCACCACCCTCTGTCTTCTACCTTTGAGCCAGTTTTGTATCCAAATGGCTAAATTCTACCTGTATTCCATGAGATCTAACCTTGCTAACCAGTCTCCCATAGGGAACCTTGTCAAACGCCTTGCTGAAGTCCATATAGGTCATGTCCACCGCTCTGCCCTCATCAATCCTCTTTGTTACTTCTTCAAAAAACTCAATCAAGTCCATGAGACGTAATTTCCCACGCACAATGTGTGTTCTGATGGAGTCTTATTGGAAAACCAGCAGTGTAGCACTCCTTCAATACTCCACAGAGGAGTATTCACTGAGAATGGTCCATTCAATCGGGCAGATAGCCACGATCCATCAAATTACAAAGCGAGAGTGTTTCAGTCAAAGCCAAGACCTGTTTGTTGACAAAAGATCAGAAAGAAGTCTGGATGCTGAAAATCAGAAATAAAAGCAGAAATTGCTCGAGATACTCAGCTGGTTGGCTGCATCGGTGGAGAGAGAAATCAGAGTTAATGTTTCAGGGTCCAGCAACCCTTCTTCAGTTCTATTCAATTCCAGCAATTTCTGTATTTGTTGACAACTGCTGTACTCAGCCCACAGTCTGAAATCTGATATGTTTGCTTTGATGATCAAATGCAGAGTGTACTGAGCAGCTCCCTCACCTCTTTCAGAATCATAGCATGTGCAAACCAGCAGGTAATTCAACCCGACCCAGGGCCCTGAAGTGGGGTCAGGGGAGGTGAGCGAAAAACGCTGAGTGTACACATTCAATTGGCATCCAGATGACAGGAAACTTGAATTGAACCCTCCCTCTGTAAATACAGAATGTACTGCTCAGCATGCAGAGGCAGTTGGAACTGGTTAGAGTAATTCTTTAACCCTTTGGGTGCGGAGATAGGAAGGGGGGACTCGATTTTACTTTGTGCATTGTTGGATCACTTGGAGCCTTTACATAGCTTTGGGCACCGGTGCACCATGACCTGTTATCAGCTGGAGCTCAGTATGTGAAGCTCCCATTGAGTCTGAGGTATTAGGCCCATTCCAGGGACATGAATGGAGATTCCAGGCGGAGAGTCGGGAGCCTGTGGAATTCTCTGCCACAGAAAGGGGTTGAGCCCAAAACATTGAACGTTTTCAAGAGTTAGATGCACATCTGAGGGCTAAAGGGATCAAAGGCATGAGGAGGATGCAGGAACAGGGGACTGAATTGGATGATCAGCCATGACCATATTGAATGGCAGGGCAGGCTTTAAGGGCCGAATGGCCTGCATTGATTTTCTACGTTTTTTTCCCTCAGCATTTCACTGCACTATCACCGGTACGGTCTCCCAAAACGTAAAGGGCAATCTGTCTTATCAGATCCTGTAGCACTTTTGTGAAGAAGCAGTGTAGAGTGCGCCACATTGGCCTGCTCAATGCATATCACATATTGCACTATGATAGCGCAATGTTCAGCACTGTTTATGACTCCTCAGGTACGGAAACCATCCATGTCCAAATGTACCTTGTGGCCCTATAGCATCATCTCTCAAGACCAGGGACTGAGATTAGTTCAAATAGAACTCTTACTCTATCTGTCTTAATAGTGGCTCATTGACATGATGAATCTTCAGTGGAAACCCAGTAGCGGATGAAAAATTATGTGAGAACAGCAGTGACGAAGAAGTTGAAAAGGTCTTGCCTTGCCTGCTAACAGACAATATTTTAAGGGTTGTCTTGTTGGCAAACATAGTCACCAACACAGCAAGCTTCCTCAAATGGCAAATGGATAAGTGTTGACTTGTGACAAGGGCTGGTGAGAATACTGGGAAATCCTCTGCTGTTTCATCAAAACTGTGACTGGGATCATATGGAAGGGAACCTCAGTTAATAAAATGTGTCACGCCACATTTTATCAACTCTGACTTTCCAGCAACTGCAATCCTCACTTTTTCCAAGGAACCTCAGTTTAATGCATTATCTAAAAGACAGCATCTCAAGCAATACCATACTTTCTTTGAGTGAGCTTATGTCCTTGGGTGGGGTTTGAACCCACAATCTGATGATTCAGAAGAAAGTGGATTTTCATTGCATCAGTGCAAGTAACATGGTCATTGAGAAAAGAGCAGATGGGAAAGAAGTTCAATGTTGCATGAACTGGATATTAGTATTATCACACAGTGTAGGTTCAGGCCACCTAACTCTTTGAACCTTGAGAAGACCTCTCCAATTGGGCCCACCTCTTCCTGCTCTTTGTTGAGTGAAGCTGTTGCAATTCCTGCCCAAAAATAAGAAATGTTACGGCCCAGAGGAGGCCATTTGGTCCATCTTGTCAGTGCCAACTGAGAAAGAACTTTACCACGTCGGTCCTTAACCTTGTATAAGTTACATCACATCCAGTGTGTTATCCAAGGATTTTTTAAATGGGATGACCTTTACTAATTGAATTAGCTTTATTGTCACATACTCAAATGAGTACAGTGAAAAGTTGATGCAATAATTTCCAGATCTTACCACTCTCTGGGTGAAATCCTTACAACTCCCATCTTGCTTATTATTAATTCGAAGACCCTTGGTTATTGACCTCTCTGCTAAGGGCAATGGTACTTCCTATTCACATTATCTCCTTTCCTCATCTTCTACTTTAGCTGTGTCAGCATCACACACCAACAACCACAAACTGCAACTACGTTTTTGATCAATATGTTTAGAAACAAACAGATAATCTGTTTTACATGACGTTGATCAAGCGATCGATATTGGTAATGATAAGGGGAATAAACCCCCCCTTTCAAAATAGTCAAAGGGAGCACAGAAAATAGGAGCAGGAGTAGGCCTCTTGGCCTTCCAGCCTGTTCTGCCACTCCCCATGCTTTTTCCCCTTCTGTCTTCAGAATTTTGAATGGATCTTTCACATATTAGATGGAAGTGGGTACCACAAATACTGGAGATCAGAGTCAACATTAGAATGGTGCTGGAAAAGCACAGCAGGTCAGGCAGCATCTGAGGAGCAGGAAAAATCGATGTTTCTGGCAAAAGCCCTTCATCAGGAATCATTCCTGATGAAGGGCTCTTGCCCAAAACGTTGATTTATCCTGCTCCTCGGACGCTGCCTGGCCTGCTGTGCTTTTCCAGCACCACTCTAATCTTGACTCACACATATTAGAGTTGATCTTTCTCTGCACCTTCTCTGTAACTGTAACACTATGTTCTGCATTCTGTTCTATTACCCTGATGTAAGGTATGATTTATTCTTTATTCGCTCATGGGATGAGGTTGCATTTATTGCCCAGAGGGCAGTTAAGAGTCAATTACATTGCTGTGGGTCTGGAGCCATACGTAGGCCAGACCAGGGAAGGATGGTGGATTCTCTCCCTAAAGAACATTAATGAATCAAACGTGTTTTTTTTCTGACAATCAACTCATGGTCATCACTAGACTCTTACCTCCAGATATTTATTGAGTTCATATCCCACCATCTCAGAACATTACCGGTCCAGCATTAATACCACTAGGCCATTCTCTCCCCTCCTGCCTGGATAGCACGCAAAACAATACATCTCAGTACATGTGACAATAACAAATCAAGTCAAATCAAATTTCCCAATAGTCTGTAATTGCTTTCCTCATTATTCATATTATGCCTTTAGCCCCAAGTGCTACATCCAACTCCTTCCCAAAATCATGCCATGTATTGACCTCGACTGTTTTAACATCTGCCCACATTTGAAACATAGTACCTCCAAATTCCTTCAAAAGACAGCACTTCAGGAAGTGCAGTGCTCCCTCAGTACTGCACTGAGGCATCAGCTGAGAGTATGCACTGAAGTCTCAGGAGTGAGGTTTAGTCAGTAAACTGCTGACTCAGTGACTGGAGTGTTACCAGCTGACCGAATTAGTGATCCTGTAGCTTGGAGCTACGGGAACAAACATTCTATCCTACGATTCAAATTGTTGAAGTGACCGCTGTTAGTTTTTTCACGACTGACAGTGAGGGCACCTTCTTTAAAAAGCTGTTTCTATTTCTCTGCATCATATTGAATCATACAGCACAGAAACACACCCTTCGGTCCAACTAGTCCACGCCAGCCATAATCCCAAACTAAACTCGTCCCACCTGCCTGCTCCTGGCCCATATCCCTCCAAACATTTCTTATTCACGTACTTATCCAAATATCTTTTAAAAGCTATAACTGTATCCATACCCAATACTCCCTCTTGAATACATAAATCATTTCTCTGCGTTAAAAGATTGTCCTTTTCAAATCTTTCCCCTCTCAGCTTAAAAATATGCTCCCTCGTCCTGACACCTCCCATCCTAGGGAAAAGACACTTGCTAATCACCTTCTCTATTCCACTCATTATTTTATAAACCTCGAGATAAGGTCACCCCTCAACATCCTGTGCTCCAGCGAAAAATGTCCCAGACTTTCCAGTCTATTTTCATATCTTAAACCCTTCATTCCTGGCAACATCCTGGCAAAACTTTTCTGAACCCTCTCCAGCTTAATAATATCACTCATGCTGATAACGATGTGAAAATATGCAAAGGACTTGGATTTGGAGATACTGCAGCATGTTAACCTGGGCACCTGGATGTCAATTGAGAACGAAAGCAAGAAGCTGTACCATTCTGATTCCTAGATCAGATTTATAAAAGGCTATGTATACGGGATAGCAACCACATAATTGTTTTATTCATGTCAGGATGCTACAGCTGCCAATGCGTGCAACTGAACTCAAACCAACCTCTCAGCAGTGGCAGAGTTTCTAGATAATTGCGTGTGGGTGTGTGTTGCAAACCTCAATGACTTCCCCTTCCTTTTAGATCAGTGATCTGTCGGTTCCCATTGGCTTCTTGATCTCAAAGTGGCCCAAGTTTGCTTCAGCTTGTCATTACTTGCAAGGATGGACAGTCTCGGCTTGTGTTTTTTAAGAGCGCCGCTACCGAGGGAAGATATGATTGAGGTGCCTGGATAGAATAAAACATGAAATCAAGGATGACACACCAGTGCATTTTGAGGGAACACGGCATTGTTGGAGGTGCTGTCTTTTGGTGGTGGGGGAGGGGGTGTTTTACAACAAGAATCTGTAATTGCTTTTCCCATTAGCTTTTAGCCCCAAGTGCTTCATCCAACTCTTTCCCGAAATCATGCCATGTTTTGATCTCGACTTCCCCATGGGGTCTTTAACATCTGTCCACACTTGAAACATATTACCTCCAAACTCCTACAAAAGACAGCACTGCAGGAAGTGCAGTGGTCCCTCCGTACTGCACTGAGGCATCAGCTGAGAGTATGCACTGAAGTCTCAGGAGTGAGGTTTAGTCAGTAAATTGCTGATTCCGTGACTGGAGTGTTACCAGCTGACCGAATTAGTGATCCCATAGCTTGGAGCTACGGGAACAAACATTCTATCCTACGATTCAAATTGTTGAAGTGACCAACTGTCCAACGGGCATCCCACCGAGGCTCACCCCTCTGCCCTGCAGCTGACCCATTTAGCCTGCGCATTATGGGGCAATTTCCCATGGCTTATCCACCTAACCTGCACATCTTTAGACTGTGGGAGGAAACCAGAGCACCCAGAGGAAACCCACGCAGACACAGGGAGAATGTGCAAACTCCACACAGACAGTTGCCGAGAGTAGAATTGAACCCAGATCCCTCATGCTGTGAAGTAGCTGTTCTAACTACTGAGTCACCGTGCCATGGTTCAGCTGGGCTTCAACATCTTTCTCTTGCCCATTCCTCGTATGCCTCCATTTCCCATTGAATGAAAATTCAGCCTTAAATATATTCAATGATGGAACATTCACAAAATTCTGTAGTAGATAGCTGGATGGATTGGCCATGGGAAATACAGGGTTAGAGGAATAGGGGAGCGGGATAGGTCTGGGTGGGATGCTCTTCAGAGAGTTGGTATGGATTCGATGGGCTGAATGGCCTGCTATCACACAGTAGGGATTCTATGATTCTGGAGAATTCCAAAGATTCACTATTAGTGAAGTAATTATCCCTCTCTCATTCTGAAAAGGGTTCTAAATCAATCCAGGATCACCCCCTCATTCTGAGGCAATAACCTGTACTTTAGATTCATCAACCAGCAAGAACCACCATCAAGTGCCTTCAGTATTTTGTACCTTTCACTGATAGCTCCTCATTCCTCTCAGCTCCAGAAAGCACAGATCCAAGTTTCCGTTCAGGTGAAGAGTCATCAGATTTGAAACGTTAATTCTGCTTTCTCTCCACAAATGCTGCCAGACCTGCTGAGTTTCTCCAGCAATCTTTGCATTTAACCCCATTCTGTCAGCCTCTTGAGGCAGCCCTCTCATCCCAGGGACCAACTGAAACTCATTCAACAAAATCAAAAGCAGATTATTGGCTGTATTTGTGTTTTGGAACCTGCCTGTTTGCAAACTTTGCCACATTGACTACCCTTCAGAAGTACTTAATTCATTGTAACCCATTTTAGATGTCCTGAGGTTGTGAAAGGTGCTATATAAACGTATTTTGTTTGCAAATATGGTGAAAATACCACAGATTCTATCTTCAATAAGTTCAGTTTGATAAGACCCCTGGAGAAAGGAACTTCTCTCTGAATTTTATTGTAATGAAAGGTGCACTGAGTATTTTGGTGATAAGAGGTTAATTAATAAATGCCTCTTTGCAGTGTCCTTCACACGGAGTGTAAAAGCTCTGTATTTTTACAGGAGTGAATTGATGCATATGTCTTGTTTTTCCTGTTTCCCTCTCCCCATTCCTGTCTGATGCCTGACAGTCACCTCTATCAAAGGCAGCATCAGCCTGAACTGAACCTCACTGAGTGCCAGCTCTGCTAAGGGAGAGTAACATTTTAGAATTCTCACTGTCTTTGTCAACTTCAGGCACTGTGGCTCGTGCTTTGTCTGATTCTCCCTCGTGCACAGAGATTACCCTCCCTCTTCGATTTGCTCTATAATACAACACGTTGTTGCTAGGAGGAGGTCTTGTGATGCGGGGGTATCGACCCCACCTCTGAGCCAGAACTGTCATAGATTCACAGAAATGTATAGCACAGAAACAGACCCTTTGGTCCAACTTGTCCATACCGACTGGATAGTCTACATTAACCTAGTCCCATTTGCCAGCATTTGACCCATATCCCTCTATACCCAACCCCAGATGCTTTTTAAATGTGTAATTGTACCAGCCTCCACCACTTCCTCTGGCAGCTCATTCCATACACGTACCACCTTCTGCGAGAAAAGGTTGCCCCGTTGGTCTCTTTTAAATCTTTCCCCTCTCACTCTAAACCTATGCCCTCTAGATTTTGACTCCCCCATCCTGGGGAAAAGGTCTTGCCTATGCACTCTAACCATACCCCTTATGATATTATAAACTTCTTTACGATCATCCCTCAGCCTCCAACGCTCCAGGGAAAACAGCCCCAGCCTATTCATCCTCTCCTCAAACCCTCCAATCCTGGGAACATCTTTGTAAATCATTTCTGAAGCTTTTCAATTCTTCACAACGTAATTCCTATAGCAGGGAGACCAGAACTGAATGCATTATTCAAAAGTGGCTGAACCAATGTCATGTATGGCCACAACGTGACATAATATGATGCTTCAATCCCAAACACTGGTGGCTTGTGGTCAGGTTACAGTGTGCCCTTTGTAGTCTAAGGGGTCTGTTCAGTCTGTGGTGGAGGGTGAACCATATAAGTCTCAGCAAAACAGGGTCTTGACTTTCATAACAAGATGCAGTTTGATCAAGGCGCTGGTCAGACCACATACAGTGAACAGTTTTGGTCCCATTATCGAAGGAAGGGTGGACTGGCATTGGGAGTAGTCCAGAGAAGGCTCACTCGACTGGTCTATCAGGTACAGCGAGCTGGTCTTGTGAGGAGAGGTTGAGTAGTTTAGGCATGTAATTATTGGAATTCTGAAGAACAAGAGGCAGCCTTATTGCAACTACAAGATTCTTAGGGGATTGGACCGGGGAGATGTGGAGAGATTGTTTCCCCTTGTGGGAGAGTCTCAGATATAATTTCAGAGTAAGGGGGTCACACATTTCAGGCAGAGTTGAGAAGGAACTTCTTCTCTCAGAGTGTGGTGAATCTGTGGAATTCTTTACCACAGAGGGCTATCAAAGCTGTGTTGTTAAATATATTAAAGAGACAGATTATTAAACAGTAAGGATTATAGGGTAAGGGCAGTAAAATGGAGTTAAGGATTATTAAATCAACCATGACCTTATTGAATGGCAGAGCAGTCTCGAAGGACAGAATGGCCTCCTTTTGCTCCGCTGTCTTCTGGTCTATCAGCTCACAGTAACTGCATCCAGGTTACATTCGCTCTTTGGTCCAGGAAATGTTACTAACAGGAGATAGAGAAAGTACATTAAGAGGCTGTTCCAGACTCCAATCAATTCCTCACTCAAAGGTTATGTGTCTGCAAATGGGTCAGAATTACACAGATATTAACTCTTTCAGAACCATTACCGTATACATCAAGAGGCTTTGGATTCAGGTCCCACCCCACAGTTTAGGAGAGTTACAACGTAACCCAGCCCCGCAGATCGTCAATCTGTAAATCCTTTTGATGTACACCTCAGGCAGGCAGAAAGAGTGGGATAGTCTCCTAGTCAGCCGTGTCAATGCAGTTAACCCCCCTGTAAAACTGTATCATCTGGTGACAGGCTAGTGACCCATGTAGGGAAACACTAGCTATGGAAACTAGTAGGTGAGTGTGTGCATGTGTGTAAGTATGCTCGTGTATGTGAGTGTGTCTGTGTGTGTATGTGTGTGTGTGCACGAATGAGTGGAGTTGTGAATGTATGTGTTTGTGCGAGTGATAGTGTGTGTGTGTATGTGTGTGTGAGCATGAGAGTGTAAGTGCTTGTGTGTGAGCATGTGTGTGCGAGAGAGAGAGAGTGTGTGAGTGTGAGTGAGTGTGTGTGCATGTGTGTGTGTACGTGAGTGTGTGTGCATGTGTGTGTGTACGTGTGTGTGCATGAATGAGTGGAGGTGTGAGTGTGTTTGTGCGAGTGATTGTAGTGTGTGTGTGAGCATGAGAGTGTGAGTGTGAATGCTTGTGTGTGAGCATGTGTGTGAGTGTGTGAGAGTGTGTGTGTGTGTGTGAGTGTGAGTGTGTGTGTGTGAGAGTATGAGTGTGTTTGTGTGTGTATGAGAGAGAGTGTTTGTGAGTGTGAGAGTATGAGTGTGTGTGTGTGTGAGTGTGTGTGTATGTGAGAGAGAGTGAGTGTGTGTGTGTGAGAGTGTGTGTGAGAGAGAGTGTGTGTGTGTGAGAGAGTATGAGTGTGTGTGAGAGAGTGTGTGTGTGTGTGAGAGAGAGAGTATGAGTGTGTGTGTGAGAGAGTGTGTGCGTGTGTGAGAGAGAGAGTATGAGTGTGTGTGTGAGAGAGAGTGTGTGCGTGTGTGCTTTATCCGGCTCAGAAAAGCCTCTGTGCCTTGCTGCTGTGAAGCAAATCCTTATCTGACCCTGAGTCCCCTGACTACAGTCATAGCGCAAAACAGACCCTTCGGTCCAACTCGTTCATGCCGACCAGATATCCCAACCCAATCTAGTCCCGATTTGGAGATGCCAGTGTTGGATTGGGATGTACAAAGTTAAAAATCACACAAAACCAGGTTATAGTCCAACAGGTTTAATTGGAAGCACTAGCTTTCGGAGCGCCGCTCCTTCATCTAGTCCCATTTGCCAGCACTTCATGCATTTCCCCCTAAACTGTCCCATTCATATACCCATCCAGGTGCCTTTTAAATGCTGTAATTGTACCAGCCTCCACTACTTCATCTGACAGTTCATTCCATACACGCACCATACTATACCCTC
Source organism: Chiloscyllium plagiosum (assembly GCF_037043375.1). Taxonomy (NCBI): domain Eukaryota; kingdom Metazoa; phylum Chordata; class Chondrichthyes; order Orectolobiformes; family Hemiscylliidae; genus Chiloscyllium; species Chiloscyllium plagiosum. Next base: position 7,701,092 of record NW_028270181.1, read on the forward strand.
TAGTTCTGGACTTCCCTAACCCAGGGAAAAGACCTTGTCTATTTAACCTATCCATGCCCCTCATGATTTTATGAACCTCTATAAGGTCACCCCTCAGTCTCCGATGCTCCAGGAAAAACAGCCCCAGTTTACTCAGCATCACCCTGTAGCTCAAGCCCTCAAACCCTGGCAACACCCTGGCAAATCTTTCCTGAACCTTTTCAAGTTTCACAACATCCTTCCGATATGAAAGAAACTGGAATTGCACGCAATATTCCAACAGTGGCCTAACCAATGTCCTGTACAACCATAACATGACCTCCCAACTCCTGTACTCAATACTCTGACCAATAAAAGAAAGCATACCAAACGCCTTCTTCACTATCCTATCTACCTGCAACTCCACTTTCAAGGAACTATAAACCTGCACTCCAAGGTCTCTTTGTTCAGCAACACTCCCTAGGACCTTAAGTGGATAAGTCCTGCTAAGATTTGGTTTTCCAAAATGCAGAACCTCGCATTTATCTAAATTAGACTCCATCTACCATTCCTCAGCCCATTGGCCCATCTGATCAAGATTCCATTATACTCTCAAGTAAACTTCTTCGCCGTCCACTACACCTCCAATTTTGGTGTCATCTGCAAACTTACTAAATATACCTCTTCTGCTCACATCCAAATTGTTTATATAAATTATGAAAAGCAGTGGACCCAGCACCGATCCTTGTGGCACTCCACTGGTCACAGGCCTCCAGTCTGAAAAACAACCCTCCACCATCTCCTCTGTCTTCTACCTTTGAGCCAGTTCTATGTCCAAATGGCTAGTTCTCCCTGTATTCCATGAAATCTAACCTTGCTAACCAGTCTCCCATGGGGAACCTTGTCAAATGCCTTACTGAAGTCCATATAGATCACATCCACCACTTTGTCCTCATCAATCCTCTTTGTTACTTTTTCAAAAAACTCAGTTAAATTTGTGAGACATGATTTCCCACGCACAAAGTCATGTTGACTATCCCAAATAAGTGTATTGGTAGGCTTGTGGGCTACCATGATGCCAAGGAGTCTGAGTAGCCTGGAAGTCATTTCTGATATGTCTTTGATGTAAGGTACTGCCTTTGGACTCTCATGATCCCATTTTTGTAGGCTTCCCGTTTTCCAGTCTTCCGATATTCCCTCTAGCTCATGCTGGTGCAGGGGATATATGGAAAAGGAATTCCTACAGTGACTGAATGGGGCTGGCCTTTTACACGGACTCTCAGCTTCACGTTAGGCCTCACAAGAAACTAGCTTAATGTGGCACTGATGCTAAAAAGGAAGCAACAGTTGCATTTACATAGCACCTTTCACAAGCTCAGGTTGTTCCAAAACATTTACAACCGACGTAGATCTATTTGAAATGTATTCACTGTAGCAGTGTAAGAAATTGGAAGCCAATTTGCGCACAGCATGTTTCCACAAACTGCAAACAGTGTGTTGGGAGTGGATTGAATTTTGGCCGGGAGAGATTAACAGATTTAACTAATAGAATTTTAATAGCACCTTCTGTGCCATTGTTTACAAGCAGTTCAATATTTGGAGCAACGTTAGTTGTTTGTTAAAATGTTCTGTTTAATCACGCTGTCTCATTAGGAACATTTCCTATGATTCTTCCTGTAATCTCACCTAAACAGAGGAGTCACTCTGAGAGGAAATTTCTGTACATGGACAGCACCATGTAAATCCCATTGGTACAAGGTCAGGGTATGACTAATTGTCTTGTGAATGCATTTTTTGTGTATTAAAACATCCCAAGGTAGATGTTTTACAACTGTGTATTGACACTGAGCCACAAAATTGGAGCAGACCAGCAAGGGAAGTAGCTAGGAGCAGAGGGATGGATTTGAGCAGAGGGGGAAATTCAGGGATTAGCATATCTGCGAATGCTGGGATGGTGCAAATCAGAGATGGTGCAAGAGGCCAGAATCAGCAGGTGCAGAGATCTTAGAGGGTTGTAGGGCTAGAGGTGATTACTGCTCGAATGTCTGTTCTGATAGAATCCCTACAAAGCAGGAAGAGACCATTTGGCCCATTGAGACTGCACTGACCCTCCAAAGAGCAACCCACACAAACCCAGCTCCCCATTGAGATTAGATTAGATTACTTACAGTGTGGAAACAAGCCCTTTGGCTTAATAAATCCACACCGACCCTCCAAAGAGCAACCCACCCTGATCCATTCCCCTACATTTACTCCTTCACCTAACACTACGGGCAATTTAGCATGGCCAATTCACCTAACCTGCACATCTTTGTGACTGTGGGAGGAAACCCACGCAGGCACGGGGAGAATGTGCAAACTCCACACAGACAGTTGCCCAAGGACGGGAATTGAACTCGGGTCTCTGGCACTGTGAGGCAGCAGTGCTAACCACTGTGCCACCGTGCCGCCCAAAACTCCTCTAAACCCATAATTACCATAGAACATAGAAAAGTACAGCACAGAACAGGCTCTTCGGCCCACGATGTTGTGCTGAGGATTATTCCTAATCTAAAATAAAATAACCTAACCTACGCACAACTCAATTCACTGCTATCCATGTGCATGTCCAGCAATCGCTTAAATGTCCCCAATGACTCTGCTTCCACCACCACCGCTGGCAACGCATTCCATGCATTCACAACTCTGCGTAAAGAACCTACCTCTGACGTCTCCTCTATACCTTCCGCCTAATATCTTAAAACTATGACCCCTTGTGCCAGTCAACCCTGCCCTGGGGAAAAGCCTCTGGATATTGGCTCTATCCATGCCTCTCATTGCCTTGTACACCTTGATCAGGTCACCTCTTTTCCTCCTTCTCTCCAGAGAGAAAAGTCCGAGCTTAGTCAACTTCTCTCAGTAAGACAAGCCCTCCAGTCCAGGCAGTATCCTGGTAAACCTCCTTTGCACCCTCTCCAAAGCCTCTGTATCTTTCCTATAGTAGGGTGACCAGAACTGGACACAATATTCCAAGTGTGGTCTCACCAGGGTCTTGTAGAGCTGCAGCAAAACCTTGCGGCTCTTAAACTCAATTCCCCCTGTTAATGAAAGCCAAAACACCATATGCTTTCTTAACAACCCTATCCACTTGGGTGGCAAGTTTGAGGGATCTATGCACCATGGCTAATCCACATAGCCTGCACAATACAGGGCAAATTAGCATAGCTGATCCACCTAACCTGCACGTGTTTGAACTGTGGGAGGAAACTGGAGGAAACCCATGCAGACACAGGGAGAATGTGCAAACTCTACACTGGCACAGTGCTTAGCACTGCTGCCTCACAGCGCCAGAGACCCGGGTTCAATTCCCGCCTCAGGCGACTGACTGTGTGGAGTTTGCACGTTCTCCCCGTGTCTGCGTGGGTTTCCTCCGGGTGCTCCGGTTTCCTCCCACAGTCCAAAGATGTGCAGGTCAGGTGAATTGGCCATGCTAACTTGCTCATAGTGTTAGGTAAGGGGTAAATGTAGGGCAATGGGTGGGTTACGCTTCGGCGGGTCGGTGTGGACTTGTTGGGCCGAAGGGCCTGTTTCCCCACTGTAATGTAATCTAATCTTATCCGAGGCTGGAATGGAACTTGGGTCCCCGGCATTGTGAAGCTGCAATGCTGACCACTGAGCTACAGTGTCACCCTCAAGAATGCCATCTTCCCATCTCGCTTCTGGGGGTTCCATTAGTCCACACTCTTGGCCTAAACACTGCAGTGGTTTGTCATCATGCTCTGTTGGATGCCTGACCAGAAAACTCTCCCGCTCTTACCTACCATCCATCAGCCACCTGGGAATCAACCAACACACTTCCCTTCTGACATGGGCTTGAACCCAGACCTTCTGGGTCAGAATCAGGGCTGGTAATCGTTGAGTCACATGACCTTCTTCCAATGGAGATGACAGAAGTAAGGGAGAAATAGTGGGAAACTCATGTTTGACTTTCTAATTATTGTCTTTAAATACTTTAAAATGTGGAATTGACTAGATGCATTCCCATTTTATTGCAGGAACTGGCACAAGCACATTTCTCTCAAATTCACAAAATATTCATGAGCTGATTCTTATGCAAACAAACCATTAGGTTTACTTCTTGAGTAATAGACTCAGGAAACAGTGTTGTAATGTTAAACACTTGCACAGTTGGCCTGCACGTGTACAATTCACTTTACAGCAAAAAACTAAATCCTTGATTTATCATAGAATTCCTACAATTCTTCGGCCCAACAAGTCCACACCGACCCTCCAAAGAGTAACCCACCCAGACCCATTCCCCTACCGTATTATCGTATTTTACCCCTGACTGATGCACGTAACCTACACATCCCTGAACACTATGGGCAATTTAGCGTGGCTAAATTGTGGGAGGAAACCCACGCAGACATGGGGAGAATACGCAAACTCCACACAGACGGTTGCCTGAGGCTAGAATCAAACCGAGGTCCCCAGTACTGTGAGGCAGCAGTGCTAACCAATGAGCCACTGTGCCATAATGTAGAAATGAACTTTAAGCTCAATAAGTGAGGAGGCTATTGCTTAGCACAGGGTATTTGCATTCGTTAAATAACATTTATCTTTCCTTTCCTTTCCACCTCTGTGTTTATCTGATGAACCTTTAAATGCATGGATTCTTTGCTTTGATAGCTCTGACCTTGGCTGAGTCAGTCTCAACCTTGCCCCTCACCTAAGGTGCGGTGACCCTCAGGTTAAACCACCACCAGTTACCTCTCCTTCACAAAACAGCAGGACAATGAACAAGTTGACTTTTCACTTACTTTACCAGAACTAACTTTTCTCGAAAAGCCTGAGGTCTTTTTTCTAGAAAACAGAGAATTGGGAGGTGACACAAAAAAACAGAAATTGCTGGAAAAGTCCAGCAGGTCTGGCAGCATCTGTGGATGGAAATCAGAGTTAACTTTTCGGGTCCAGTGACCCTTCCTCAGAACATGAAGGGGACTTAGTTAAGACTACGACAGGGTTAGGGTAGACCTAAAGGTGTCTCCATTGTTGTTGAGTGGGATGGGATGAGGAGACCTAAGAATGGAAATTATCACCAATAAATCCCACAAGAGTTTCAAAGAAAACTTCTAGAGAATGCTAACAACATGAACCATCACGAAAACCAACCTCCCATCGATGGACTCCATCTGGACTTCTCATTGCCATGCAAAGGGTGCCAACATCATTAAAGACCCCTCCCACCCTGTTAATACTCTCTTCTAACCTCTTCCATTGGGCAAAAGATATAGAAGCTTGAACACATGTACCAACAGGTTCAAGAACAGCTTCTTCCCTGCTGTTATTAGACTGATGAATGGACCTCTCTAACTTCAAATAATATTGACCTTGCTTTATGCACCTCCTGTGCAGGTGTAACCATGTATGCCTCACTCTGTCGCAGCCCCTAGAATCTGTATGTCCTTGTTTGTTATGATCTCAAAACATTTCACATTTCACTGTACTTAGGTACGTGACTACAATAAATCAAATCAAATCAAATTCACTAGTGTAGCCAAGGTAAATAGCATGGATAAATTAAAGTGGAGCTGGATAAACATATGAACTGGAAAATTACAGAAAGATGTGTTGATTGGACGAGATGAAGTGGGTAGGAGATGGTCCTTTTGCAGTTTCAACCAAATGGACCGTAATTATGCCACAAATTCCCCATAATGTGAGTCTACATGGCATCCTAATAATGAGACTCTTTCGATCACAATGCAATTTGGATGCGAAATTTTACCTGAAGGGAGCAGCGAAAGAAAATCATGCAGCAGTGTTGGAAAAGTAAATAGGCTTTGAAATCTCGTTACAGTGTGAATAAAGAGAGGCTTTGAGTTGCACAGGGTGAGATTCACTCCAGCAGGCAGAGATCCCATTGACCACAGAAACACAAACACTGAGAGCGGGTGGGGGAGAAACAATTACCTGCCAGACCTGGGAAAGCCTGAGGCTTTTAATTAAAAGCCCTAACGAGGGCACTTGACAGGGAGGGCAGAGGAAAGGTGATGATAGCATTGTCAAAAGTGGATTCCTTGCTTTGATAGTTCTGAAGAAGGGGAACTGAACTCGAAATGTTAACTCTGCTGTCTCTCTCCGCACCTGCTGCCAGACCTGCTGAGTTCCTCCAGCAATTTCTGTTCCTGTCAGAATCTGATCTCCAGAATCTGCACTTCCTCATTTCATTTTCTTACTTTGATGTTTGCAACTTAGAAAGATGGTTGCCAGGTGGCTGAGGCGGAAAAATAAATTTTACTTGTGGGACCGTTCAAAACCAGGCATCCATCTATGTGAACTAATCACTGATAAATCTGTTTGGGAATTTTGAAGAAATCTCCACATAGAATCTCTACAGTGTAGAAAGAGGTCATTCAACCCATCGAGACCATACCACCTCTCAGAAGAGTATCCCAATTAGACCCGGCTTCTCCCACCCTGCATTCCCATGGCCAATCCACTCTAACCTGCACATCTTTGGACTCTGGGAGCAAACCAGAGCACTCAGTAGAAACCTACATATAAATAGTGAGAATGTGTAAACTCCACACAGACAGTCGCCCGAGGCTGGAATCAAATCCAGGTCCCTGGTGCAGTGAGGCAGCACTGCTAACCACTGAGTCACCCACATCAAGGGCTTATGCCCGAAACGTCGACTCTCCTGTTCCCTCGATGCTGCCTGACCTGCTGCGCTTTTCCAGCAACACATTTTCAGCTCTGATCTCCAGCATCTGCAGACCTCACTTTCTCCTCACCCACATCTAGCAAGCGGTGAGAATGTGGGCCTCAATACCCCTTGGAATGATTGAGCAATTATCATCATTGCATTTAAATGTTCACCAGATAAAGATATGAAGGGGGCCAAGGAAAGAAAATTTTTTTATTTATTTCACAAATGCAAGTCCCCAGAGTCAACAAGTAGCCTTTCAAGAGCACTTACAGTTCACCACCTAACTCTGTGAAAGAGGGGACACACATCACTAATGCACAACATTCGCTGTCCATTAGTGTGGAAGGGTTTGTGCAGAGACTCCAGTGATGGAGGGTGGGTGCATAGGGGCCCCATTTCTCCAGAGGAGAAAGCGAGGACTGCAGATGCTGGAGATCAGAGTCAAAAAGTGTGGCGCTGGAAAAGCACAGCAGGTCAGACAGCATCCTGATGAAGGGCTCCTGCCTGAAACGTCGATTTTCCTGCTTCTCGGATGCTGCCTGGCCTGCTGTGCTTTTCCAGCACCACTCTAATCTAGGCTCTAAACGCCAGCATCTGCAGTCCTCACTTTCGCCTGGTTGGCTGTTGGTTAATTCATTTTTAAATACAAACCAGGTTTGATAAATTTGCATTTCAGTTTATTGACTTGACTGGAGTTAATCTCCTTTGAATTCACCACCAACTTTTCCAGGGCAACTCGGGATGGGCAATCAGTGCTGGCCCAGTCAGTGACACCCATGACCTATGAATGAATATAAAGACTGGAACAAATTTACTTATATCAGTTTATAAAAATTGAAAACATATAGCGCACAACTACAATAGTTGGAAAATTCATGCATATGGAAGGATAGCAATTAGTAAGAATTAACTGTGATGCTGAGGTGATAGGTGGGAAAATTCTATTGTGAAGCGCAGCTAGGGACAAAATACAACAGTGCTCGGATAAATGGGTTCTTTTTATTATCAAATACAATGTAAATATTGAGAATAAGACATCTCCAAGCAGTTAACATTCAGTACAACAAGATTTATACATTCTGGTAAGTCCCATGTATCTGAAGGCATACATTAATCTACCCAGTGAGTGAAGAATAGGATTGAGATTGATCCATATACAGATTATTAGAGCATTGCAGACAAATCCATTGCCACAGAAAGGAATCAAGACAAAATGCCTCACTACTACCGTGTGACATAAATGGAGGGGGTCCTTCCGACCCACAACCCCTCCCCCAATCCTACCCACTTTCTCTACATATTTCTAGCACTGTGCAAGAATGGGACTGCTGTCTATTTGGAGTTACCCTGTCGTTTTACAATGCACCCTCTAAATTCGCTACATTACGCTGCACGCTGTTGATACAATTTAAGCGGACATGGATTGCACCTTTGCTCCTATGAAAGACGGGCATGCAAACACAACTTTACTCTGAACCCTTCCTCAAAGTTTTCCTGTAAACCGTTTATCAAAGCGGTGAAACTCATAGTAAGATGGGGACTCCGTTGCTTGGCTTGCCTTGTGTGGTTCGTTAATCTTAAGAGGAGTCTGCTTTTACAATTGAAGCACTAAACCCAAATGGTCCAGCCGCATCCCATCACTCATCGGTCCCTTTGCCATCTTAAAATAAAATGCAGAGCATGAGGAGAAATATTTGCCAACCCCTTCCCCCCCATGATTATTCTTATCACAGACTTTCCCCCACCATTCCTGCTGGTTGACCACCCTCCCTACTCATTTTAACAAATTTAAAATCCTTCCATCAGCAGTGCTAATCGCTTGAAATTTACAGTTTTTTAGATACTTTACAGCATTCTTTACTCACATCTCAAACTTCAATAACACGTCAGAGGTGAATAACATCAAGGTGGATTCATATTTCTTAAGTAATACTCAATCTTTGCAAAACAATTTGCACTTAGGAAATTAAAATCCAAATCACATGGCTACAGGACTGTGACTACATAACTTACAGACAAATGAAAGCTGTCACATCCAAATAAGTGATGACTCTGACCAGAGAAATAGAGTGCATAACCGAGAGCATTTGGAGTAATTAATTGGGGAAAGCAATGACCGTTACAATTTTATAAAATGGTTTTTAGGCCAATTGCTTGGTACTCTCAAGTGCTTTATGTTACAAACATTATCTAATTAGAGAGAGAGAAGCTGGAAGTTGTGGAGATCTGAATAGGTACAAGGTCATTTCAAGCTGGTCAGATATAATATAGGAAGCTCCTTCAAACACTCTTCTCTCGACTGGGGGAGCTCAGAAGAGTGCTTAGGTAATACAAGCCATAAGAGTTAAATGTTTGACCAGCCGGGAATTCCTGTGCAGTGTTTAAAAACATTTCAAGATTTTGTTTTCCGATCCTCTATCCCAGTGATGTACTACCAGCTTACACAAGTCAAAGGCCCACAGCTGTGCTGCAATGTCCAGGGCCCCAGGTTGAGGTGTTGGTTGAGGGGAGAATCACGAGCAGGAGCAGGACACTGGGGAGAACTCACCCTGCTCTTCTTCACACAATGTAACTGGATCTTTCCCATTCCCCTCTCCCGAACAGGACAGTTAGAGCCTCCCAATAACATCTTCCCTGAAAGAGGATGTCTCTGACAGTGCAATGCTCCCTCAGTAATGCACTGGACAGTCAGCCTGAGTAATGGGTTCAAGACCCTGCAGCAGTTGTCAGATTTAAGAGAGCCTGTGGCTTTTCGAGCCAGGTCTGATGTTTATACCGGAGCCCTGTACCACTCACCTAGTGTTCTTTGTAGTGCCCTGAGTATAGGCTGGGATAGGTACTGGACATGAATCATTTCACGACAGGTGCTTTTACAAGTCAGTTGTTGATTCTGTGCAGTCTGATATTATTTTTGCCCTTTCCACTGGATCATAATCACAGTGTACTTAGCAAACTGTTTTGGGGGCCTGTGTGAAATGGACGCAAAGTTAAATACCCCTCCTGACTCTTCTTCCCACTGAGGTAAACTAAGTAGTAAGTAATGGGTAATAGACAGTTATTAACATGTGCGCTATGTTGTCCCCCACGGAGGATCCGCTATCAAAGTTGAAAACAAGTTAAAATTAAACAAAAGAACTGGGCATGCTTTGGTATGGGGTTAGCTATATGTGTGTGTGAAGGTCAGAGTGCAAGGGTCAGAGTGTGTATCAGTGTGTAAAGATCAGAGTGTGAAGGTCTGTGCAAGGGTCAGAGTGTGAGGGTCAGTGTGTGTCAATGTGTAAGGGTCAGAGTGTGTGTCAGTGAGTAAAGGTCAGAGTGTGAAGGTCTGTGCAAGGGTCAAAGTGCGAGGGTCAGAGCGTGTGGGTCATTTTGTGAGGGTCAGAGTGCAAGGGTCAGTGTGAGGTTCTGTGACCCTCACTGATGTACAGCTCAGTCTCAGTAACTCCTTTAGTTTATGAATGACTTACTGAAAGATACTGTCAGGGTACAGAGGAGGAATACTGTTTGGTTAATTCTGCACGCTTATCCCATTTGCAGGTCGCAGTCCAGCTCAGCCTTTTTGAAGGCAATGTGCTGTTTCTCCCATCGCACTGCTGAAATTCTTTTTGGCTGGCTCCTGTGCTGAAATGACATTGCTCATTCGGTGAGGTCCCTCCCATTACCTGGAACTTGTACCTCACTGTGTGTCAGGTACGGGGAAGAGATCCTTACAACAAAGCTGCTTCCAGTCTGCCCAGTGTAACCTCCAAGTGCTGGGCAATTCAGAAGCTGCTTATCAGGATTTTCTCCTGCCACTGCTCACTATCAGAATAAAGGCCTGTTTGGAGCTTCACTAGGAATAGCCAGTGAAGAAATTTTCATCAGCAAAAGCACAGAGTTACTTGGAATCACTTAAAACATCAGAATTTTACCTATGTGAGATTTACATCTAATCTGCTACTTTGGTCAGTGTGAGCTGAGTAATGGAAGTTACAGCCACAGCAATTAGTATTTGGTTGGTGTGTCTCTGGTGGGTGTGGGAATGCTTGTGTGTCTGAGAATATGGGTGTACGTACATATCTGAGTGCGTGTGCATGGCTGAGTGTGGGTGTGTCTATGTGTGTGTGAGTATGTGGGAGAAAGTGAGGACTGCAGATGCTGGAGATCAGAGTCAAAAAGTGTGGCGCTGGAAAAGCACAGCAGGTCAGGCAGCATCCGAGGAGCAGGAGAGTCAACGTTTTGAGCATGAGCTCTTCATCAGGAACATTCCTGATGAAGACATTAGGCTCAAAACATTGAATCTCCTGTGCCTCAGATGCTGCCTGACCTGCTGTGCTTTTCCAGCGCCACACTTTTTGACGGTGTAAGCATGTGTGTGTCTAAGCATGTGCATGTGTGAGTGTGCACATGCACAGAGGTATGTTTATGTGTGGGGGGATGTGTGTGAGAGTATGTGTCTGCATGAGTGTGTGTGTGTTTTTGTGTGTGTGCGCATGCGCGCTCATACACGGAACTATGTGTGTGAGAGTATGTGTGTATGTGTGTGTGCGCGCGTGTGCACATGCATGGATGTATGTGTGTGAGAGTATGTGCCTGCATGAGTGAGTGTGTGTGTGTGTGAGTGCGTGTGTGTGCGCACATGCACGGAGGTATGTGTGTGTGAGTGAGTGTGTGTGTGTGTGTGTGAGAGTGAGTGTTTGTGAAACTCAGTTAGCCTGAAAGCTCTGGGTCTTCCAGTTTAAAGGGCTGTTGGTTTGAGTGTTACAGACTGGCACAATCCAAGGCCTCGGGCAGCTGGCGCGATGGGGAAAGGTCACTATCTAGAAGCCTCCCAGCACAGTACAGTGAGGGGCTTCAGCATTGGAAAACCCCTTGGGCTGTCTGCTTAACAGCAATTCAAAATTGCAATCATAAGCTGTAATTCTGCTGCTGCTTCAGTCACATTGGCATCAGGGACGGATATTCTACTTTGCCAACATTTAGCTCAACCAGATGTGAGCTGCTGAAATGATAAATCCTGAGAAAAAAAGGAAATAATCTGAAGGTGAGCCTTGAAGATTTTGATTGACGGGGCTGTAATGACATTGTTTGGCAGCTTTTTCCATTTAGGATTATCCTTGGGAAGAAGACTAATAATGTATTGTCTTGGAAACACACAATCTTTGCAGTTAGCATGGACAGCTACCTTGTGTAACGTAATTGCTGGAAGATACCAGGTAGCTGTTTGTGTCAATTCTCCCCAACACTCTGTCCATCCCATATTTCATAGAATGTGCTCAGTCCCCTCTTTGCTGTTGTTTTGAATCTTTGATCAAGGATGTGACTCTAGTGTGGGACTGATGCAGAATCAAGCAACATGCCTTTGGGGGACTTTAATCTTATTTCTATCTCCTGCTGTGTAAGGATCCCACACACAGTGGACACGCTCTGGGATTGGAGAAACCAATGTTTGGTAACCTGTAAGTCTGATATTTTTGTTACAATACTAAAGTTTCCTCATCAGAAATCCAAGACCTCTGGTTGCTTTGGGTGTAATCTGCTGAAAGTGGAATCCCCGTTGAAGATTGTAAGTATAGTGAGATTCCTCAGATCACCACATTATATTAAATCAAGCAGGATGTGTATTACATTTCACTCCATGTTATATTTGAACGGTTACAAAACATACTTTTGTCGTGCTTGAACAAAGTGTACTTTTTGGAAAATGTTTGTGTGTGTGTGTCTGTACATGTGTTTCTGGATGTATGTGTGTCTGTATGTGTGTGTGTGCATGTGCATAGAGTCATAGAGATGTGCATGTATGTGTTATGTGTGCGTGTGTATATGTCTGTGGGTGTGTGTGTCTGTGTGTATATTGTTGTGTGTGCACGTGTGTCTGTGTGTCATATTGTGTGTGTGCGCGTGTGTCTGTGTGTATGTGTGTATATTGTGTGTGTGCACGTGTATGTAGACATGATGTGTTTCATTGGTGTGTATACTTTTCCTGGAGCAACTGAAAACCAGTAGCCCAATCGCTGGTGAGTAAATAACCTCAAATTCATGGGCATCCTGTCAAACAGCTGCTAGTCAGATATTGGGAAGGATTATGGAGGTAGCTTTAACTTTGAGTACAAGCAGGAATAAAAAATTCACACTTCACTAGCTTCACATTAATAAATCCCTCAGTCCTTCAGACACACAGCCTGACAGTAATACAGATGACTGAATAACAGGGTGATCAGCTACAGGGCAAATCTTCTGCTAACGATAATGTTTCACTCAGGAGTTTATTTCCCAGTGACACCTTTTCAGGAATATTGCTGAACCTGCAAAGAGCTCCCAGAGAGGAACATGATCTCTTTCTGAAATTGAAATATTGAATAGCGTTGTTTGACAATTCTCTGACTTTGAATTAACTCAAAGTCATGGGTACTTTTACACCCAGTGTATAATTCTCAGACCTGAGTGATGTTAAACTTTCAACACTTAAGGGAACATCTCTGCCGGCAGGAAACAGACCTACATTTTACACAGTCTCAGGATTGCTGATTCTCTCCCCCGATCTGGTATCTGAGTCAGTGGAGGTGCTGGAGAAACACATTCAAAAATATTCTTGGTCTCCTGCTCCTGTACCCTCTACCATATGAACACACACACACACAGATTTATCTCCCACTTTGGAATGGGCTTTCTGAGTTTCAAATGAAGCAAACTTGCAGAAACATTACTGGCACATTCTGGTGGGCACTATCCAAAGGGCACTGGCTGAGGAGTTGACATTGTAAGACCATGCAGGATGTGACAGTGGGAGGGCCAGGTGTGGTGAGTGAAGGAGCAATGTGCAGTGAATGATGGGCAAGGGCATAGTGAGTGATGGTACAATGGGTGAGGGGTCAATGGGTGAGGGGTCAGTGGGTGAGGGTGTGGTAAGTGGGGGAATTGTGGTGGGTGAGTGTGAGGTGCATGAGGGGGCAGTAGGTGAGGAGGCAGTGAGTGAAGGGTCAGTGGGTGAAGGGTCAGTGGGTGACAGGGCAATGGGTGAGGGGTCAATGGGTGAGGGGGCAGTGGGTGAAGGTGTGATAAGTGGAGGAATAGTGGCGGGTGAGTGTGAGGTGCATGAGGGAGCAGTAGGTGAGGAGGCAGTAGGTGAGGAGGCAGTAGGTGAGGAGGCAGTGAGTGAAGGGTCAGTGGGTAACGGGGCAATGGGTGAGAGATGCTGACGTTGTACACGATACCTTTCACAAACATTACTTTAAAATGAAGCAGCTGTCACATCCCTCTCTATTTCATGATATTGATATTCAACCTTTGCCTACAGTAATGAGTCCCTCACACCCCTCCCCCTCTCTGGATTGTTTGTGATACAATCTGGATTTTTAAAATTGTAAATTGTACATTTGTCCTGGTCAGCACTATCACTGGGGAGTCTAGCCATTCATTGGTGGTAACATTCTGTGCCCCTTAGTGTCAAGTGTGATAAAATAATATGCAATGAAGCAGCGAGCAGTGTCACTCACTGGTGCCAAGGTGGTCATCAGGAACTGGTAGTGTACACTGTAGGACAGAGGATGAGTTAATCAGAAGGAGTGAAAGTTGTTCATGAAGGGTGGAAAACATGTGCCAAATGGTTAGCAGTGTTTATCAGACAGCTGTTGCGGTGTTACCAAATGTAGCCTCCATCATCCGTCTCCCCAGCTTCACCCTCTTCCTCCTCTGTTTCTTCCGCAGTCTCTTCAGTCTCTTTCTCTTCCTCATCCTCCCAGCCGACTCCGCTGCCAAAATCACCGGAGAAACTGATCACATCCTCTGCAGAAATGACAGAAAACCAGGGTCACTCACAGGGAACGCAATTAGCTGGACAAAGAGCAGACAGAGGGAGGTGGGCACTTTGGGACCATGTTTGGAAGTTCCTTCGCAATGGCCCCACTCTTGTTCCCATTGGTTTCCTGACATGTCAATCTTCACAGAGCCCCACCAATTGGGAAAGCATATCCAGCCTTCATTAACCAATTGGATGATACATGACTGCCCATCGAAAAGCTTTCTTTCTACAATTTTAGAATTAATAGATTCACGATTAAAGGTGAAGCTGTTTCTGGTCAGAAACAGAACAAGAATGAGAGGGGTGCAAAGTAATGTGCAGATGAAGCAAGGGTGATGTGAGAAAAATCTTTTTCACTCAGTGAATAGTTAAGAGTGTGGAATGCACTGCCTGGAATTCAGGTAGAGGCAGGTTCAATTCAAACATTCAAGAGAGACATTGCAGAGTTATTTGGATAGAAATTGTGATCAGGCATTGAGGAAAAGGCAGGAGATTGCCACTGGATTATACAGCCTGACTTGATAATACAGCCCGTGGTGGTATGTGGGTTTGAATGATCTACGTTTGTGATCCGGTGATGGTTATTCACCTGGTTTGATTTCTGAAGCACCCCAAACATTTGCAGGAAAGGTGGAATCCCAAGGCAGGCCAATTCGTGCGAGCAACAACAATTGTAAAGCCCACTGTCCCCACAATGACACCCGAGACATCCAACCCCAGAGAAACATGAGGGACACAGGAGGTAATTTGACCCCTTCAACCTCCTCCACCATTCAATTAAACCTTGCTGATCTGTACCCATCTCCATCTTTATTCCACTCAGCCTTTGATACTCTTATCTAACACAACTCCATTGATCCTTCTGAAAGCTCCAGTTCACCGCCAGTAACCCCAGGCCTTTCAGTCATGAAGTTCCAGAGTTAGACAGTCATGGAGCCATACAGCGTGCAAACAGGCCATTTGGCCCAACCAGTCCCAACGTGATCCCAAACTACTAGCTTTTGGATGAGCGAGTGCTTCCTGAATAGTCTGGCTCTGAATTTACGTTTTTATCCTCCTGTTTGTTCTCCCACCAAAGGACACAGTTCCCCTCTATCAACCTGACCGGAATTTTTAAAATTTTGAAAAGCCATGGTCAGTTTATCCTTCAAATATTCTAAACACAAAGGACCAGCCTGGGTCTCTTAATGCAGCACCAAATTCACCGAGGGTGTTTCTGATTCAAAGCTTTAGTTCTTTTTGTTCACTCTTTCCTGGGACTCAGCTGTCAGTGGCTGGACCAACATCTGTTGGTCCTCCCTCATCGCCCTCAAACTGAGAGGCTTGCTTAGCTGTTTCAGGGGGCTGTTCGGAGCCAATGCAACATGAAAGCTGCAGGAACAACAGTTTAAACTCATTGAGTTCAACAACTTCAGGGCATGACTTTTGTCCCCACATTTTATTTACATCCCTCCCCTCCCCCACCATGACTTGTTTGTGTTTTGTTAGATTTGTTCTCAGCAGAGTGGATCCATTTTCTCCACTCCATACCCACTATTTACACCTATTTTACATCTCCATTGCTCCTTTACCACCATTATCACTCCTATTTGCTCTGGGCGCCCTCACTACCTGCTCCACTTGCTCCTCCTCCTCCTCCGTCAATGGCAGAAACAACTCCATTTTCCAACCCCTTCCAGTTCTGACGAAGGATAAGATCGGAATCAAAACAATATCTGTTTTTCCCTCCACAGATGCTGCCAGACCTGCTGAGTTTCTTCAGTATTTTCTGCTTTGATTTCAGATTCCCCACATCCCCAGTCTTTTACTATAAGAGTCAACCACTCTGTAGTCACATATAGGCCAGACTGAAGAAACAGGGCAGATTTCCTTCCTCTAAGAGCCTTAATGAACCAGATGGGTTATGGTGACACTGAAGAATACTAGAGACTAGATTTCAATTCCAGACTTTAAATCCATTAACTGCCAGAGGTGGGATTTGTAGCCCTGATCCCATAGGATTAGCCCGTACCTCTGGATTATTACTCCAATGATATTACCAACATCTCTCCATTTAGGTGGGTGTCCCTGGGGAGATTACTGTCTGTGAGAAAGGGCAATACAGAACAGCCCAAAGCAGATCACAGCAGCTAGCCAGATGAGGCTCTTACCACAGTCAGGGTTCCCTTTAACCCGGGTTCCTGTCACCTCACTGCCTTGCTGGTCAACACACCAACACTCGCCAGAGTAAGTATCACATTGCAGCTTCCTGTAGTAACCATCCTCATCGCAACTAGGAATGAAGGTGCCTGTAAAACAGAGAACGGAGTTACTCACACTGTCGTCATAATTCTGAACATCAGCTCTTTACAAAGTAGAGTTTAAAAACGTGCATTTCTATAGCTCCTTTTGTGACCTCATGTTGTCCTGAACCACTAAGTGCTTTGGAACTCACTGTTGCATTGCAGGAAACATGGCAGCCAATTCGTACACAGCAAGCTCCCGCAAACAATGAGATTGGAGGTGTGGGTTGAGGGATAGAATGTTGGCTAGGAACAATTTCCCAGCTCATCAACAAATTAGATCAAAGAGATCCTCAAATCCACCCAAGAGTTTGACAGTCAGAGCCATAGAGTCACACAGACCTTTCGGTCCAAGCAGTCTGAGCTGAATGTAATCCCAAACTAGAAAGATTTAAAAAGGACACGAGGAACTTGATTCAGTTTCTCATCATGAGTGCACTGGGTTTAGTAGTGGACATGCTGATGCTCTGGGGACAACGAGAGAACTGTAGGAAGGCAGAGGAGTGACTGACTGACCCCCCCCCCGGTGTTTGGTACAACCTCTAAGATCCCTAAGTCCAATGAATTTATTCCAAAAAAAATTACTTTTGAACGACATTCACAACTGCCACAGAGGCACAACCATTAACAACAAGTGCAATGGTCATCAAAATCAATCTGTTTTAATGCATCCAAGGGATGTGGGCATCACTGGCTGGGCCAGCATTTCTAGCCAGTCTCTAGTTGCCTTCAGAAGGTGATGGTGAGCTGTCCATTTGAATTGGTGGAGTCCTTGTGTTGTAGGTTCACCCACAATGCCCTGAGGGAGGGAGTTCCGGGATTTTGACTCAGTGACAGTGAAGGAACTGCAATATATTTCCCAGTCACGATGGTGAGTGGCCTGGAAGGGAACTTGCAGATGGTGGTGTTTCCATGCACCTGCTGCCCTTGGGCTTTTAGATGGAAGTGGTCATAGGTTTGGAAGGTGCTGTCTAAGGAGCCTTGGTGAATTTCTGCAGTGTGTCTTGTAGATAGTACACATACTGCTGCTAAATGATGGTGCTGGAGGAAGTGGATGTTTGTGGATGTGGTACTAATCAAGCGGATTTCTGGGATGGTGTTTAGCTTCTTGAGTATTGTTGGATCTGCACAAATCCAGGCAAATGGGGAGTATTCCATCACACTCATGACTTGTGCCTTGTTGGTGGTGGAAAGGCTTTGGGGAGTCAGGAAGTGCAATACTCACTGGAGCATTCCTAGTCTCTGACCTTCACTTAGAGTCATAGAGTCAAACAGCACGGAAACAGACCCTGTGGTCCAACCAATCCAGGCTGACTATAATCCCAAATGAAACTAGCCCCATTCCTGTGCTCCGCCCATATCCCTCCAAACATTTCTTATTCATTTTTCCATCAAATGTCTTTTAAACGTTGTAACTGTACCTGCATCCGCCAGTTCCTCTCGAAGTTCATTTCACACACAAACCACTCTCCGTCTAAGAAAATTTCCCCTCATGTCCTTTTTAAATCTTTCTCCATAAAAATATGGCCCCTAGTCTAGAAATCCCCCACCCTAGGGGGAAGACACCGGCTATTCACCTAATCTATACCTCTCTTGATTTTAAAAAGTCTCTACAGCGCGGTGGCTCAATGGTTAGCACTGCTGCCTCACCGCGCCAGGAACCCGGGTTTGATTCCAGCCTCAGGCAACTGACTGTGTGGACATTCTCCCACTGTTTGCATGGGATTCCTCCCACAGTCTAAAAATGTGCAGGTTATGGTGATTTGGCCATGCTAAATTGCACCATAGTGTCCAGGGATGTGTTGGTTAGGTGCTTTAGTCAGGAGCAAATTTAGAGTGATAGGGTAGTGCAATGGGTCTGGGTAGGTTACTCTTCAGAGGGTTGGTGTGGACTTGTTGGGCTGAAGGGCCTGCTTCCATACTGTAGGGATTCTTTGGTTCTATAAGGTCACCCCTCAACATCCTACGCTCTAGTGAAAAAGATCCCAGCCTAACTTCTAGTCCTTGTGGTTGGTCTAGTTCAGGTTCTGGTTAGATTTGTTGAAATCTCTGCTGTCTTAAACTAATTCTGAACACCATACATTAAATTGAAGGAACCACGGATTAGTTCTCTGGTTTTCAGGGACAAATAGATTGATCAAAAGGATGTGTTGACTAATATCTCACTAAATATCTTACTTACAATAAAAATCAAACTAGATTTTGTCAGCCATTCTGCTCACCAATTCCTTTTTGCTTTCTGCTGAAAGGCTCTCCCAGTTGACAGGCTATTCGACTAAACAAGCCAGACTTACGTGTTTTTTGATGTTTGCATACGTGCTTTGGAGATAAACTACACAATCTCCTCCTAATCTAATCTACTGTTTGGCTTACCGCAGTTTAAACCATTTCAAACCACAACCAACCAGCTCCCTGAATTGATGACCCCAATCATTAACCAGCAATTTATCTGCTGAACAATCCGCGATCTGATTTGCTTTTACAAACATTGAAGCACTTTCCAAAACTGAAGCCCTGACACAAATGCCGTTTCACAAGATGTCAGGGAAAATGCATAGGCTGCATACTCTGCCTATGGATCGCCTTTTAAGGATAGGATCTGTGTTGTAGTTCAGTGGAGATTGGATACAGGTTTCCACTCAGTTACACACAGAGATGCAGAAGCACCCATCACACATGTACAGCCATATGTACACACTAAAAACAGACACATGCAAATGCACACATTCACACAAAAACACTCAAACACATAAGGAAATGCATAACAGAAACACATAAACATACAATCACACACACACTCATGCAAACACACACATACATGCAAACACACAGGTGCACAAGTACTGATCACACATGTACACACATGCTCAAACACACCCACATATGCACAAACATCCATTATATACGTGCACACATGCACACACATTCACACACATATTCACACACACAATTCAGATTCGTGACTTCAGCTGGGATGTTACACTGTATCCAGGAGATGGCTGGTGGAGTGAGCTTGCAGGGATTTTATCAAGGTGTTGATGGTCTGCTTGCCTTTAGGCCAACTGAGGTAAATAATTGACCATTAATGACCATTTAACGGCTTCTTGCTGATATTTTGTTATCAGTTGAGGGGGGAGGAGTTAGAATGCTTCACCACCCCTACCCCCATCCCAGGAAGGCTGCTCAGTGAAACACAGTTGTGCTCTGGGCACCTGGGTAGGAAGACCCCTAACTCCTCAGCAGGGAGCTGTCTACTTGGCTCCAACAAGCCCCAACCCCGACTTTCCTTCAGGTTGCTCAGGTCTGAACTGACCTGCAATTCCAGCAATGGCCATACACCTGAGTGGCGCTGCTGGGACTAGAGAAGCTGTTGGCCCTCCAATTGGTCAGCTGCTCTTGAAGGTGGGATGGTGTGCCTCATTCGGGGAAGAAGCCACGATTGCAAACAATTACCTGCCTTAGCAATGCAAAACATGAGTCACAGAGCTCAGGCCAGTGAAGGTAGGCTTGACCGGATATCCGGGCTATTTGTGGGAGCACGCAGAAACCTACCCAATACAACCCTATTATTCTTACACATATCTGAGATCTCCCGACATCTCTGCGCCTCAGTTTCTGCTGACTATTGGGAGGCCTATGGTACAATCCCATCAAGGTGATCACCCCCTTCTTATTCCTGAGTTCCACCCATATAGCTTCACTGCATAATCCCTCAGGAATATCCACTCTAAGAACAGCAGTAATGTTTTCCCTAATCAAACACGACTCCTCTCCTCTCTTGCCTCCCTTTCTATCCTTCCTATAGCATCTCTAGCACAGAACATTGAGCTGCCAGTCCTGTCCTTCCCTCAGGTAGGTAAAAACAATGACTGCAGATGCTGGAAACCAGATTCTGGATTAGTGGTGCTGGAAGAGCACAGCAGTTCAGGCAGCATCCAAGGAGTTTTGAAATCTCCTTGGATGCTGCCTGAACTGCTGTGCTCTTCCAGCACCACTAATCCAGAATCTGTCCTTCCCTCAGCCATGTCTCTGTAACAGCCATAATGTCTCAGTCCCATGCTCCCAACCATGCCCTGAGTTCATCCACCCCTTACCTGTCAGATGCCTTGCACTGAAATAAATGCAGTTTAATTCATCAGTTGCACCTCGTTCTCTGACATGCTCTTGCCTGTCTTCTCCAATTAACTTACTTTCTTTAACTTCTGAACCATCCTCAGCTTTCTCTCTATTCTCACTACTGCTTAGGATAATCCCCTCCCCCTTCCCCAGTCGTTTAAACGCTCTTGAGTAGCACAAGCAAAGCTCCCTGCCAGGATATTGGTCTCCCTCCAGTTCAGGTGAAACCCGTCTCTTTTGAACAGGTCTCTTCTGCCCCAGAAGAGATCCCAACGATCCAAAAAAAAACAGAATCCTCGCACCCTGCACCATCTCCTCAGCCACTCATTTACTGCCATCAGCTCCCAGCAACTGAACAGCCCCCTCCTCAGATCCTCTAACAGGTGAGGATTCTGGTCAAATGCTCAGCCCTCTCTGTCTCTGATCCTTCTAACTCCTGGATCTAGCCTTCTAAAATAACAGATCCAGAAAGCCTGCTGCCTGTTGTTAGTCCACTGCTACTAACACTGTTACAAAACCCTCAACAACTGTGTGAAACAGGTAAATCTCCCAAGCTCAGTCCACTACTAAGAAGTTCCCTTTCTGAAACTGTCAGCCTCTCCCGAACTCTGTGTC
Organism: Chiloscyllium plagiosum; assembly: GCF_037043375.1. NCBI lineage: Eukaryota > Metazoa > Chordata > Chondrichthyes > Orectolobiformes > Hemiscylliidae > Chiloscyllium > Chiloscyllium plagiosum. Next base: position 7,722,534 of record NW_028270181.1, read on the forward strand.
TCCCTGTCTCTTTCCTCACATATTATAATTTTTTTGTACTATAAAATTTCCAAAAGTAATGTTAAATGAAAACATTCTGTTCTGTGCCCCAACAGACAAAGAAAAAAATCATTTGAGAAGCTTCCAACTTAGGACCAGTTCCAAGATCGACACTTGAATCATAGAGTCATAGAGATGTACAGCACAGAAACAGACCCTTTGGTCCAACTCCTCCATGCTGACCAGCTATCTTAACCTAATCTAGTCCTATTTGCCAGCATTTGGCCCATTTCCCTCTAAACTCTTCCTATTCATATACCCATCCAGATGCCTTTTAAATGTTGTAATTGTACCAGTCTTCCTCTGGCAGCTCATTCCATACACACACCACCCTCTGGGTGAAAAAGTTGCCCTTAGGTCCCTTTTAAATCTTTCCCCTCTCACCCTAAACCCTCTAGTTCTGGACTCCCCCACTCTGGGAAAAATACCTTATCTATTTACCCTATCCATGCCCCTCATGATTTCATTAATCTCTAAAAGGTCACCCCTCAGCCTCCGTTGCTCCGGGGAAAACAGTTCTAGCCTGTTCAGCCTCTCCCTATAGCTCAAATCCTCCAATCGTGGCAACATCCTTGTAAATCTTTTCTGAACCCTTTCAAGTTTCACAACATCCTTCCTATAGGAAGGAGACCAGAAAGACACTACTCTCCTGCCACCTTTGTTTTACGTGAATTATTCTTCTGAGGCAATATCACTTCCCCAGAAGAACATTTAATGAACTATTTGTTTTTCAACAATCTAACAGCTTTCAACTTCTGATGTTCCTAGTACAAGCTCAGTAACTACCAGACTTACTGACTTTGATACCACTGTGTGACATGACGGACTTTACTAAATTGTGTGTTTTGTAGCAAAAGGCATAAAATAAGATACAGAACATTCAGATGACAAGACAGTCCAATCTCCTGCTTTATAAAACTTATAAATAGCAAGTTAATGATTGGGAATACCTTTCATTTCCATTCTGTAAATTAAAGACACCTTGCATTTTACAACATTTGTAATTATTATTTATCACAGAATTGTTACAGTGCAGAGGCCATTAGCCCATTGTTCCTGCACCGGTTCTATCCCCGAGTGCCAATCTCCTGCCTTTCCCCACACCCCTGGGCACTATTTCTATCCAAATAACCATCCAATGCCCCTCTGGAATGTCTCAATTGAACCTGCCTCCACCACAGTTCCAGCCAGTGCATTCCAGACCTTAACTATTTGCTGTGTGAAAAATATTTTCCTCACATCACCCTTCTTTTATTTGCACATCATATTTAAATATGGCTTCCCTTTCTCTTCTCTTTTACGAGTGGAAACAGATTTTCCCTGTCTATTCTATCTAGATCGTACATGATTTTGAAATCAGATCTCTTCTCAGCCTTCTGCAATACAGTGGCTCAGTAGTTAACACTACTGCCTCACAGCGCCAGGGTCCTGCGTTCAATTCTACCTTCAGCTAACTGTCCGTGTGGAGCTTGCACATTCTCCCCGTGTCTTTGGGGGTTTTCTCCAGGTGCTCCGGGTTCCTCCCACACTCCAGAGATGCACAGGATTGGCCATGGGAAATTGCACATAGTGTCCAGAAATGTGCAGGATTAGATGGGTTAGGCCTGGGAAAGGTGGGGATAGAGGATGCCCTTCAGAAGGTTGGTGCAGACTTGATGGGCTGAATGGCCTCTATCTGCACTGTGAGAATTCAAGGACTTTTCAAAAGCATGCAGTTTTGATACATTTCCATCTTTCTATGTGCACTGCAGAGCTGAGGTTCCTTGACAGTTAATTGCACAGAAGAGTTCACTTAGCTGCGATTTGCAATCTGGAGGCTGTGAGCTAATGAAAAAAGATGACAGTCTCCAGCCGAGACTCACCAGGCACTTTCCGCACCGCCTCTTGCAGTTGGATCTTCTCGAGCTCAGCCAGGCAGGGGGGCTCTGTGTCAACACAAAGAGAACATTAATTGATCAACCAACAGCATTATTCCACATCCAGTGAAAACACCAGCACACCCTTCACAGGAGCACTCTGCGAATCACAGCTTGTGAGGAGACAGCAGGAGAGATGGGGAGGTTGGTTTTCAGGAGGGAGGGAGGGAGAGCTGACCAGGCACGAATGGCTGACCCCTTTCTCTATGTTCGATGTTTCTAAGTGAGTCAGGAAGGTTCAGACAGGCATTCCACAGCTTAGAGTCCAGTGATTTGAACAGTGGTGGAATGACTAAAACTGGAGATGGACAAGGGACCAGAACTGGAAAAATAGCCACAAGATTGAAAATTCAGAAAAGACTGGCACAGTGACTCAGTGCTGCCTCACAGTGACAGGGACCCAGGTTTGATTCCAGCCTCGGGGGAAGTTTGTACATTCTCCCCGTGTCTGCATGGTGTGACAGCGCTGCTCCTTTAACAAGGATATACTGTCCTTGGCTTCTTTTTCAGAGAGGTCGGAAAAGCAGCGATTCTGAAAAGTCTAGGTTTTGAAAGGTTTTAGGGCCATTTGATTATAGTTAACAGATACTGCCTCAAGAAAAGGGCTTTCGAGTTTTGAAAATAAAAACACTGGTACAATGGAAGGGGAGTGGCCAGTTCTGCCAGCTCAGCCTTTCTCTGGTTTGGTTTGGTTTTAACAAGCAGGCAGTTGTGAAGCTGCTGGACCCAAGCAGGTCCATGCAGGTCGATCCTCTCCCTCTCTGACATCTCTCTTGTAAGACCCTGTGTTTGATTTTACCTTTTGTGCTAAGGGGTGTTTATGGGGAAGGTTGCAAGCATTTGGAACAGCATCACTAAGTTGGGAAATTTTATTGGTTTTCAGCTAGGTTAAGTTATTCTATATTCTCTTCTCCTTTGTTTGTGTTTCATTTGGTAATCTTGTAAATAAATTCTGTTTTGTTTAAAACTAAGTGGTTTGACCAGCTGCAATCACTCCTGGAATATCCACTATACACCTGCTTAAAAAAATTAGCAAAGTTAGGGTCTGGGCTACTTTCCTGAATGTTTTGAGGGGTCTGGCCTGGTCCACAACAGTGGGTACCCTCTAGGTATTCCAGTGTCCTCCCACAACCCAAAGATGTGCACATTAGGGTGGTTTGGCCATGCTAGATTGCCCATAGCGTCCAGGGATGTACAGGCTAGATGGGTTAGCCATGGGAAATGCAGGGGGTGGGGCTTGTGTGGTGATGCACTTTGGAGGGTTGGTGTGAACTTGATGGGCTGAAAGGCCTGCCTCCAGACTACAGGGATTCTATGATTCTAAAACATCAACTGGAAGAAATCAGCGGAGAGCCTGGCACAAAATGTGTGGGGGCGGTTATGAAAGGAGAGGGGGAGGGGCAGCAAGAGGAAATGATTCAGTTCAATACAATGAAAACTGAAACTGTGTTATTGCTGAAACAGGGTTTGTCTTGTTGAAAGTCAACTCATCCAGTTGAATTTGGGCACATTCCATAAAACATTGGGTGGACGTTGACTGGTGAAGGAAGGGTCCATCTACCAACGCTGACATTGGTATCACGGCAACACCTACTTTCCCTCCAGAAGCAGAAGCACCATTCAGCCATGGAAACATGTCCGTCTCTGTACGTGTCGCAGGAGTTGAAGAAGGGTCTCACACAGACTTCATATTTGTCCAGATTAATGGCTGCAAGCTCTGCCTCATCCAGGAACAGGTCCACATCCGTATCCAGCTTGGAAAACATCCAACCGACCGAATCCCTGCAGCTGGCCACCATATTCTTATCCAACACTTCACCAGAGAGAAAAAAAAACAGAGATTATGACTAAGAGAGAAGCTAGTTATGGCTAAGAAATAAAGCAAATCCTTAGGTAAACCAAGACACTATTTTAGTTTATTCATTCATGGGATGAGGGTGCCACTGGCAATGCCAACATTTATTGCCTAATTGCCAAGATGGTAGTTAAGAGTCAACCCCATTGCTGTGGGTCTGGAGTCACACAGAAGCCAGACTAGGGGAGGACAGCAGTATCTTTCCCCAAGGGATATTCATGAACCAGAAGGGTTTTTCCTGACAAATGATTCATGGCCACTATTAGACTCTTACTTCCAGAATTTCACTGAATCCAAGTTCCACCATCTGCTGAGGCAGGATTCAAACCCAGATCCATGGGACATTCCCTGGCTCTTTGGATGAACAGGTAATACCATTAGGCCATTTCCCAGCAGAAACATTCTCTGAGAGAATACACTGAAATTTCTAGGTTGACTTGGACTCTCTCAATTGGCTAGACTTCAGCCTATGGTGGGGATTTTACTGTGCCAAAACCAAATCCTATCTAATACGGAGGTGCAAGATGCACACGTTAGTGAATATAGTAGTCATGCTGTGCATAATAAGTACCCACAATTGGATGAATGGCCGGATGGTCTTTTTAAGGGTTCCTTTGGATTGAGGGCTGCATTTCCTTGGACGGGCATGAGAAATGGTACTGCAATGTGGAGACAGACCAAGTCAAACCCAGTCCAAAATTTGGAATGTAATTGGTGAAATGTTCTTGAATTCCATGTTACAATCCTCTCCCCCCCTTACTCTAAAGATCTTAGGTCACACCACAACAGGTGGAGGTGTTGGTGTTGGACTGGGGTGGACAGAGTCAGAAGTCACATGACACCAGGTTATAGTCCAACAGGTTTATTTGCAATCCCAAGCTTTCAGAGCGCTGTCCCTTTGTTACCACTTCACCCTGATGAAGGGGCAGCGCGCCGAAAGCTCGTGATTGCAAATAAATCTGTTGGACTATAACCTGGTGCCATGTGACTTCTGACCTTGTCCACCCCAGTCCAACACCAGCACCTCCACATCATGGATAAAGATCTTAGTGAAATTTACGAGTTCATGGCATCATGGAAAAGTTGTGGTTCTGTTCGCCGAGCTGGGAAGTTGTGTTGCAGACGTTTCATCCCCTGTCTAGGTGACATCCTAGAATCATAGAAGACATCACAGAATAGTCTTATTACCTTCACTGGCTCTGTCAAACAAAATATGGAGGTGCGGGTGTTGGACTGGGATGAACAAAGATAAAACTCACACACCCAGTTATAGTCCAACAGGTTTATTTGGAAGTACTAGCTTTCAGAGCGCTGCTCCTTCATCAGGTAGCTGAATGAAGGAGCTACCTGATGAAGGAGCAGCAATCTGTAAGTTAGTGCTTCCAAATAAACCTGTTGGACTATAACCTGGTGTTGTGTGATTTTTAACTTTGTCAAACAAAGCAACAAATCACACAACACCAGGTTATAGTCCAACAGGTTGAATTGGAAGCACACTGGCTTTCGGAGCGTCGCTCCTTCATCAGGTGGTTGTACAAACCCATCCTGTTCACCAATGTCCTTGAGGGTAGGAAATCTGTTGCCCTTAATTGGTCAAAATCAAAGTACCGTGCCTGCTGGAAATCTGAAGTAAAACATAAAGTGCAGGAAAACTCAGCAGGTCTGGTATCATCTGTACAGAGAAAAACAGAATTAACGTTTCTGCTCCTGTGTGACTCTTCATACTTAAAACATTCATTCTGTTTCTCTCTCCATCAGTGTTGCCAGCGCTGGTGAGTTTCTCCAGCACTTTCTGTTTGTATTTCAGTCTTCCATGTCTGATCTGGTCAATGTGTGGCTCTTGACCCACAGCGATTCTTAACTGCCCTCTGAAGTGACCTGGGAAGCCTCTTGGTTCAGGAACAATTAGAGGTGGACAACAAATGCTGGCCTCACGTCCCATGAAAGAATAGAAGAAAACCAACAAGAGACATATTAATGTTACTGCATGGTTACAACACACAGTAGCTGTACTGGTGCTGGTATCAGGCTAGAATGCATTGTACCTAAGCTTGAATTGTACTTATACTGTTGTGGAAAACACACAACTACCCAACAGCTTTTTCTTTCCTTTTACATGGTTGTTTGAGAGGGTAGGTCTAAGGTGATTTTTAATTAGTGTGACATTTGGAGAATACCGAGTGTTTAGGAATTAGACTGCCCTTCCTGAGGATGTGGTGGATAGCGATTCAATAATAACCCCTAAAAGGGAATTGCATTAATGGTTAAAGGAGAGATAAGCAGTGCAGTGATAGTGGGAACAGGAGGAGTGATGGGACTAACTGCTTTGTTTGATTCGGAGATGCCGGTGTTGGACTGGGGTGTACAAAGTTACAAATCACGCAACACCAGGTTATAGTCCAACAGGTTTAATTGGAAGCGCTAGCTTTCGGAGCGCTGCTCCTTCATCAGTTAGCTGTGATGAACCACCTGATGAAGGAGCGACGCTCCGAATGCTAGTGCTTCCAGTTAAACCTGTTGGACTATAACCTGGTGTTGTGTGATTTGTACCGAAACGTCGATTCTCCTGCTCCTTTGATGCTGCCTGACCTGCTGCGCTTTTCCAGCAACACATTTTTCAGGCAGAGGAGCAGAGCCAGTTACTGAAGACCACTTGAGTAAACAACTGGTGAGTCCTTGGGTTTTTTTTTAAAAGGTTGGAACAATAGAAGCAGCCTGGGTGGGCATGGCCAGCTCTCACAGAGCAGGCTCTCTAGTTGGTTTGTAGTTTTCGGTTCAGCTTTAGACAGGAGCAGTTGGCATCTCGACAGAATCGGAAGCTTCAGTGAATGTCTCTTGGCTGTGACTCCCTCCAACTTTTCCTTTTTGCCAAAGGGTGTGGTTATGGGATGTTACAATATGGGAACAGTTAATTAGTAATTGTTACTGTATCTATTATTCTGTTAAGTGTTCCGAAAGAGTTAAGTTACTCTAAATTCCTCTTTCTTTATAACCGCAGTGTTTAAATAAATTGCTTTTCTTAACGTCAAATAGTTTGACCAGCCAGATTGCATCGGGAACAGTACAATTGCCTTTAAAATAAGATAATGTCAGGCTCTAGGCTACCTTCTTAAAATATTTTGAGGCAGGGTCTGGTCCATAACACATTGCCTATGATGGTAGGTGCAATTTGTACCAGTCAATGTCTTGCTCTGAGTGCAGCCTGTTCTAGCTGCTGGGAGAATCTCTCTGAAGCTTACCACTGGATGCACTGCTCCCAGGTCTCCCTGAACTGTTCTGTTTCGCATTTTCACGCAGCAACTGGAACCAGTCCCTGAGTCGATCGCCGAGATCTGCCAAATCCTGGCCGGTGCAGTCAGCTGGAGAGGAGAGAGCCAATGATGCAATTACTTGTGGAGTGTGTAGCATCATCGATACTCTGAGATATGGGGGTGCGGAATTTGAACCCTTAGACTGTTAGTGAAAGAGACGATGCGCTGTCAGTGAAGTATGCTCGAGAAGAACAATACACCTGTGAGAGTCAAAATTAAACATTTGGGCGAGTGTGGGAATAAGGGGAAACAAGCCCTTGGATCACCTGCTATACAACAGATCTGAACTCAACCAAAGTCAATGAAAATGAGCATCTTTTAAAATGGGCAAAAAACACGGCTTCACCTCTGCACTATCTCGAGCTCCCTTGCTCTCTGTCCCTCCCATCTCATGTGCAGGTTAGGTGAGTTGACTGTATTCTGGGATGTGTAGGTTAGGTGCATTAGTCAGGGGTAAGATTAGATTACTTACAGTGTGGAAACAGGCCCTTCGGCCCAACAAGTCCACATCGACCCTCCAAAAAGCAACCCACCCAGACCCATTCCCCTACACCTAACACTACGGGCAATTTAGCATGGCCAATTCACCTATCCTCCACATCTTTTCGACTGTGGGAGGAAACCGGAGTACCCAGAGGAAACCCATGCAGACATGGAGAGAATGTGTAAATTCCACGCAGACAGTTGCCCAAGGTGGGAATTGAACTCAGATCCCAGTGCTAACCACTGTGCCACCCACAAAATGTAGAGTAATAGGGTAGGTGAATGAGTTTGGGTGGGTTAATCTTCGGAGGGTCAGTGTAGACTTGTTGGGCCAAATGGCCTATTTCCACACTGTAGAGATTCTATGATTCTATGTCTAAATCTATTGCAGGCTCATGGATAGCAATTAGGCACTCTAATCATCTACATCGCACAAATCCCAGGATGATGATAGACAGATTAGATGGAGTGAGTTGTTTAGTATTACCAATTTCCATGTCCACATTTTAATACTGTATTTAAGAACAGTTCAAAAAATATTTGCACTAATTCTTGGTGCACCAATTGGCAAATGACAAATCCAAAGTTATGGATTACACAATTAATGACCGGGGGATATTAAACTTACCACACTTTAGGAAGGAGATATTGGCCTAGAAGGCAGTACAACCTAAGTGGCAACAATGATATCTGGATTTCAGGGGTTACTTTATGAGACTATACAAATTAGGTCTGTTTTCTCAAGAATTTAGAAGGCGATGGGGTGATCTGATTGAAATCTTCAAGATATTAACAGGAAAAGACAGGGTAAAGATAAACTATTTCCACTGGTTGGAGATTATAGAACTAGGAGGCATAGTCTGAGAATTAGGGCCATATTGTTCAGGAGAGACGTTAGGAAGCATTTCTACACAACAAAGGGTGGGAGATGCTTGGAATGCTCTTGCACATGCTCTTTGGACGCAAGATCAGTCAATAATTTTACATCTGAGATAGATACATTTTTGTTCAGCAGATGTACTAAAGGATATGGGCCAAGGGAAGCTATAGAGAGACAGGCCATAGATCAGTCATGATCTCATTGAATGATGGAACAGGCTTGAGGGGCTGAATGGCCTACTCCTGTTCCAATGTTTATACAACATTAGGAAGAGCACTGGAATCCTAGACTAGAGGTCAGAATAATTATTTCATGCAATTGGCTATTCAAATGCAGAATTCAAGTGTCTAGCCTAGCCTCAATTAGGTACTCAAATCCTGGGGTCGAGAGTGAGATTTGAAATTATATAATTAAACATTCACAACCATTTCTCAGGGTAAATGATTTTTAGATATGGACAAAGTGAAAATTAGGGTTTATTTAGGTGGATAAAAATAAAGGAACATTGAGGCCCATGTACACAAGTGTACAAATAGAGACAGAGCTTAAATGGCAGCCTAACTGTAGCCGAGATGGAATCAGAGAATTTTACAGTACAGAACGAAGCCATTTGACCCATCGTGTTTGTACTGGCTCCCAAAAGAGCTACCCTGCTGGTCCCACTAAGATGTATATTTTTTTTCTGACTCTAGCTTCGTTCTTCAAAAGGTTGATCTCGGATAAGCACAAAGGAGAAGTAAAAATGGTGTGTTGATAGTTAAACGGGAATTTGGCTCCTGATGCTGGGAGTGCTGTCAGGTCACTGTTAACAGCGAGATGGTAATTGAATGTTATAGTCACAGGGTGAAATGCTGGTTTGTACACCAGGTACAATGTTCCACCTGATATGGTTGCAATAGACTTAATGTTTACAAAATGCATTTCATGTCAGATATACAGTCTGAAGCTGACAACAATCCAAATTAGACATCAGAGATCGCACATTGCTAAAAAAAGGACACATGTGGTCGAAACTTTTAATCTTGCACTCATGAAGATTGTCAGCTGAGCTTGTGCATTTTGGAAGTTACACACATTAATACACAGACAGAAAGAACATGTACTCATACTCCACCTGCTTCAACTCAACTAAACAGATGGCAACCATTACAAACCAAAACAACTGCAGATACTGTAAATCAGAAATAAAAACATAAGTTGCTGGAAAAGCTCAGCAGGATCTGGCAGCATCTGTGCAGAGAAATCAGAGTTAACGTTTTGAGTCCGGTGACCTGATTTCTCTCGACACACATGCTGCTGAGGGCTTTTCCAGCAATTTCTGCTTTTATTATTGATGACAATCATTTGTTAGCTCATTTTTCAGGTCAATGCCCTGACCAATTAAAGTCAGCCTCACTGACTTTAAAATTTAAACAAAGTTTGGCAGTTAGCTGTCAATCAGCATTGATTAATATAACTTCCTTGGCATGGCTTCTACCAATCAGAGTTCACATGCCAACAAATCAGCACTCTCCCCTCAGGTAGTATGAATATTGGTTCTCCCGTCAAATTGGTATTCTTGGAAAATGTCCTGATGAGTGCACAAATGTAATTGTCAAGAAAATGTGTCCTTTTACAGCAATACTCGGGTCCTGTACGACCAAATGACTATTTAAACGAGAGAAAGTGCAACGGATGTATTTTGTTTTCATGCTCCACATTGATATGCCTGAATATATTTTCAATCCTCTTGACTTACAATGTGAGGCACGCAGCCCAAGTATTTTAAGTGTCCAGCCCCTTGTACACTATGGGGATTAGTTGAATGTTGTTGCAAATTCTATAAGATTCAAGCTGAAGTGTTCTCCTAAATATGTTCCTAATTTTATGAATGACATCAATTGTTTGGAAAGAAAAACACACTGGATGGGGACAAGTTGAATATTATTGCAAATTCAATGAGATTTAAGTTGAAATGGTTTTGTAAATTGTTTGGACAAATATTATGAAGAAAATATCTTTTTGGGAAATAAAGAGTTGGAAATGATCACAACCTCAAGCCTTTCAGCCACAGGGTACCACAAACTAGTAACATCTTGAACCTGTTACATTGAAAGAATAGAATTAGCAGCTGGAGTAGACCATTCAGCCCTTTGAGCCAGTGCTGACATTCATAAGATCATGGATGATCTGCTTGTCCTGAATTTTCATTTAACCCCCATTAACCTATACCTGATAATATCAAAATTATGTTGAAGGATCTCAGAATGAAACAGGCTGTATAGAGAAAAGTTTAATTCTATTGCACTTACTGTAATTTTCAATTTGAAATGATTTATCATCAGGTCATAGTCATAGAGACGTACAGCATGAAAACAGACCCTTCAGCCCAACCAGTCCATGCCAACCATAATCCCAAACTAAACTAGTCCCACCTACCTGCTCCTGGCCCATATCCCTCCAAATATTTCTTATTCATGAAGTTATCCGAATATCTTTTAAATGTTTTAACTGTACCCAAATCCACCACTTCCTCTGGAAGTTTATTCTACGCACTAACCACCCTCAGTGTAAAGAAATTGCCCCTCATGCCCTTTTCAAATCTTTCTCCTCTTACATTAAAAATATGCCCCTTGTCTTGAAATCCTCCACTCTAGGGAAAAGTCATCTGCTATTTACCTTGTACAAACCTCTCTTGATTTGAAAAACCCCTATAAGGTTACCCCTCAACCTCCTCCGCTCCAGTGAAAATAGTCTCAGCCAATCTAGCCTGTCCCTATAACTCAAACCTTCCATTCACGGCAACAATTCTTTCCTGAATCCTCTCCAGCTTAATAATATCCTTCCTATAACAGGGCGACCAGAACTGGACACAGTGCTCCAGAAAGGCCTCACCAATGTCTTGTACAACCTCAACATGATGCCCCGACGCCTGCACTCAAAGGCCTGAACAATGAAGGCAAGCATGCCAACCATTTTCCTCACCACCCTATCAACATGTGATGCAAACTTCAAAGAATTATGTGCCTGAACCCATAGGTCTCTCTTATCCACAACACTATTGAAAGCTTGCACCTGACACAGAACGTATGTTGTAAACATTATGAGTACTATAGTTGGATTGAGGCATCTAAGAGTGGATCATGATGCAGGAGGACATGTTGAATTTTATTGTCTGTTCTTTATAACTCAATATGCTTTGTAGTGTACTTTCAGAAATCCAATGAATATGGGTATAATTTTCAGAAAAATAAATCTCGGCTTGTTATCAACAAATACATTTTTTGTCACTAACCTGTATTTGCCTGGGTGAATTAGTTAAGAATGTAAGAAATAGGAGCATGAGTTGGCCATGTGACCCCTTACCCTATTCTATCATTCAATACAATCATGGCTGACTTTTTAAACCAGTTCAATTTTTCTGCCCTTTCCCCACACCACTCAAAAACCTATCAACTGCCATCTCGAATAGACTCAATGAGTGAGGGTCTATTGGCAATAGGCTTGGAGCAATGGTCGGTTTATACTTGTGCCTAACTGATCATCGTCACTATCATTGGAGCTCTAGGCCCACAGCTGGTATTCACCTGACTTGCTTGCAGGGTCAGAGGTCGGAGTGCGTTCTGTTGGACATGGACATTTGCCTTCACACTGCTGGTTGAGCTGTTTCCCAGTCAGACAGACCTGTAGCTCCAGCTTACACTGTGGAGAGAGAGAATTGAGAGGAAGAGAGAGAGACAGAGAGACAGAGAGGGAGGGAAGAAGAGGGGTTAGAACAAGTCAACGGATGAATTCAACTGCACCTACTCTGTGGATTCACCCACTTTGGAGAGAGTTGTCAGCTAATTAATGGAATACCGCGATTATGGTTTTGAATTCCTTTCAATTCTTTCCTGTTAGTTTTCTCTCACAGAAGGTTATTTTGATTCTGGGTCAGTGCACTGATGTTGGGTGTAAGCCCAGAGCATCCGTAACAAACAGTCACACATGGAACAATGCCACAAACTTTCTTGTCTTCTGTTAGTTACCATGTTAATATACTACCCCTGACACAATAGCCTACCATGTGGTACTTCATAGAATGTTGAAACTTTATTGCTGGAACAGCACAGCAGGTCAGGCAGCATCCAGGGAACAGGAGATTCGACGTTTCGGGCACAGGCCTTTCTTCAGGAATCCTGAAGAAGGGCCTGTGCCCGAAACGTCGAATCTCCTGTTCCCTGGATGCTGCCTGACCTGCTGTGCTGTTCCAGCAATAAAGTTTCAACTTTGATCTCCAGCATCTGCAGACCTCACTTTCTCCTCGAGTACTTCATAGAATCCCTACTTGCAGGTAGAGGCCATTTGGCCCATCGAGTCTGCACAGACCCTCTGAAGAGCATTCCATCCAGACCCACACCCCATCCTAGCCCTGTAACCCCACATTTTCCACGGCTAATTTACCTAGCCTGCATATCCCTGAACACTATCGGGCAATTTAGCATGGCCAATCCATCTAACCTGCACATTGTTGGACTGTGGGAGGAAACCCATGTAGACATGGGAAGAATGTGCAAACAGACAGTCACCTAAGGCTGGAATTGAACCCAAGTCCCTTGTGCTGTGAGGCAGCAGTGCTCACCACTCAACTACCATGCCCCTGCGGTGTGGGTAATAGGGAAGGCAAGTAGAACTTTGACCTTTATTTAACACGGAATGGAGGATAAAAAAAGGTCTTGCTAAAACTATATAAGGCACTATTCAGATCTCACGGAAAATACTATGAACAGATTTGGGTTCATTATCTAAGGTAAGGGTATACTGGCATTGGAGGCAGTCCAGAAAAGGTTCACTCGGCTAATCCCAGGCACAGATTTTCCTATGAGGAGATTGGGCCTTCATAGGGAGTCTCACAGGTAGATGGAGAGAGAAGGCTTCCCTCTGTGAGATGGGCCTTTATCTGAGAGAAAACTAACAGGAGAGGGATACTGCAGCATGGTGGCTCAATGGTTAGCACTGCTACCTCACAATGCCAGGGACCCGGGTTCCATTCCATCCTCGGGCGACCGTCTGTGTGGAGTTTGCACATTCTCCCCGTGTCTGTGTGGGTTTCCTCCCACAGTCCAGAGATGTGTGGGTTAGGGTGGATTGGCCATGGGAAATTGGCCGTCGTGTTCAGGGATGTGGAGGTTAAGTGCATTGGTTAGGGGCAAATACAGAGTGTCAGAGTAGGGCACTGGATCTGAGTTGGATACTCTTCGGAGGCTCAGTATGGACTCGTTGGGTCTAATGGCCTGTTTCTACACTGTAGAGGATTCAATGAATTCTATCCCAGAGTAAAACAGAGGTGAGGAAGAATTTGTGTAATTCTTTAACAGAGTGGGCTATGTAGGCTGGGTCATTAAGGATTAAGATAGACAGATCTTTAATCAGTGAGAGAATTGAGAGTTATAGGGAAAAGGCAGGAAAGTGGAGTTGAAGATAATCAGATCAGGCTCAATCTCACTGAATCGCAGAGCTTAATGTGCCGAATGGCCTGCTTTGACTCCTGCATTGTATGGTGTTATGGCCACTGGGTCCACCAAGCCCATGCCAACTCTTTGACAGAGCTATCCATGTGCCTCTCTTTCCCATGGCTCCTTCCAGCATTTCTCCTGGTCCCCTTTGAAAGTTACAACGTTCTGTCAGAATTCCAGGGAAGCGCACTCCGCTCCTTCCAGGGAGCTCCGGAATACCAGTCCTACCTGCGATGAGTAGGTGTGACCATCTGAGCCACACACAGGTTCCACCTGATCTGCTTGGCATGGCTTGCAAGTGTTGTCCACGTGCCCCAGGGAAGACTGCTTGATTCTGAAATAAAAGAAATTAGTGAGGAATATCTGCAGAAAAACCAGTATACCCTTCTTGAAAAAAAAGAGTTTAAAAACCTTCCCTTTATAACTCTGCTATGTGACTGACCACCTTCAATTCTGTTTCCAGAGAATCAGGAAATAGGGAATATTCTCGTCCAGGTTTTCAAAACCATGAAAACCATTCTAAGCATTGACAGTAATCTAGGTTTGTTCAATACATTGCATCAATTGTATAACACCTTGATCTTTTACTATAAATTCTGTGTCCTATGATCCTGCCCCACTAGCTACCTGACGATGGAGCAGTGCTCCAAAAGCTTGGTGATTTCAAATCAACCTGTTGGACTATAACCTGATGTTGTGTGGTTTTTAACTACAAAAAGTTTCAACTGTGCAAGATGGAAAAGATTGTGAGGTCACCCAGCTCAGTATTATTAGAGGGAAAATCAGGAATATATTTTTAAAAGCTTTATTGTGGTTAGTAGCAATGGCAATGACGACACAACATTGGTTAAGCCACAGCTACAGTATTGTGTGCAGTTCTGGAATCCACATTTTACCAGGCATATGATAGCGCTGCAGAGGGTGCAAAGGGACATTTACCAGGATGTTGTCTGGGCTGGACAGTTTTTTTAATTATGGCGGAGAGATTGAACAGACTGGAGTCGTTTTCATTGGAGCAGAGGAGATTGGGGCGGGGTGACATGACTGAAATTATGAGGGGCATAGATAAGGTAGACAGTAATGAATGTTTTCCCCTTGTTGAAGGGATCAATGACCCTCCTGCCAACTACATTTGCTGAATTAGTTATTGGTTGGCATTTGCAGATTCTCCCCGTGTCTGTGTGGATTTCCTCCGGGTGCTCCGGTTTCCTCCTGCAGTCCAAAGATGTGCTGGACAGGTGGATTGGCCATGCTAAATTGTCCCATAGTGTCTAGGGATACACAGGCCATTTGGATTAGCCATGGGAAATGAAGGGTCATGGGGATATTGTAGGGGTGTGGATCTGGGTGGGATGCTCTTCAGAGCATCAGTGTGGACTCGATGAGCCAAATGGCCTGCTTCCACACTATAGGGATTCTACAATTCTATGACCAAGGGGCACAGATTTAAAGGTCAGAAGGTTTCGAGGAGATGTGAAGAAAATGATTTGTCACCCAGAGGATGCTGGGAATCTGGAACTCACTGCCTGTATGGGTGGTGGAGGCAGAAACCATCAGAACGCTGAGATTTAAATGGTCATTGAATAAACATATGGATGATAATGGAACAGTGTAGGTGAGATGGGCTTCACATTGGTTTCCCAGGTTGGTGCAACATCGAGGGCCGAAGGGCTTGTACTGCGCTGTAATGTTCTATGTTCTATGTGCACTTGCAAAACCAAGGTAATGGGCCAACTGCTGGAAAAATGGGATCAGGATAGCTAGGTGGTTGATTTTGATAGGCACAGACACAATGGGCTGAAGGGCTTTTTTTCTGCACTGTAGTCATCTAGGTTTCTAAACGCGGCAGAGATTAGAGTACAGTAATTTCTTCCAGAATGCAGCAGTGTGTTCCTGAGCGAAGCCACGATATACAAATACACTGGAAGTGTTAGCCATGTACTCATGTTACAGCCAATGCACACTTTAATAGTTTGCATTTTAGAAACAGCGTTCCCTATTCACCCAATCACGTTACAATCCATTCACGTTAATGAAAGACGCTCTATAGCAGAACTGACGGTACTTAAAATTTAATTACGAAGATAAGAATAACATGATACAGGGACTCTGTGTAGTTATTTTAATGGGATTAATGACAAAAAAAAAGATACGGGGAAGAAGGATTATAATGGAACAGTTAATGAAAGAAGTTGCAACATACAAAGGGCCACATGGCCTCTTTCTGTGATGCAGATTCAAAGATTGAATTACTAAGGACACAAAATCATAAAACAATTATTGAGATTTTCTGTATCGTCTGCTGTTCTCACTGAGAATACATGCTGACAAACTGCGTGCCCATTCCAGCCACCTCAAGATGCTAAAGATATTCACTTCCAACATGTTGTACCAGAACAACAACAAGGAGCTTATCCAAGGAGCTGCACCTCTGGGACACTATGCACCAAGAGGGAATTTCAAGTGGGGGTAGTGTTGGCAACCATTAACTTGACCTATTACCTCAGTCAACCCATCAGTGAGCAAGTGGCCAATCAAAGGAACAGGCAGTTGGTAAACTGATCAGTTCTATCTGGTTCTAACCACAAGTGACATGCAGGTTCAGAAACTAACACCATGGAATAATACATGTCGGTCATGACATGAAGTAAGTATAGTGTACTTGGAAGGAACAGGTGAATTATGGATTTCAAAGTTCTCCATCATTGCCTTGGTCTCACCTCATGCCTTGGAATATTTACTCATTGATTAGATTAGATTCCCTACAGTGTGGAAACAGGCCCTTTGGCCCAACAAGTCCACACCGACCCTCCAAAGAACAATCCACTCCCCTGACTAATGCACCTAACACTATGGGCAATTTAGCATGGCCAATTCACCTAACCTGCACATCTTTGGACTGTGGGAGGAAACCGGAGCACCCGGAGGAAACCCACGCAGACACAGGGAGAATGTGCAAACTCCACACAGACAGTTGCCCGAGATGGGAATCGAACACGTGTCCCTGGCACTGTGAGGCAGCAGTGCTAATCACTGAGCCACCGTGTCGCCCTGCTAATAATTGATTGTTGTTATTGGACCAGAATTCCATTATCATTGGAATTCCATTATCATTGGAACAAACGACTTATCAGTAGGGTAGAAGCTGAACTAGATGGACCTTGGTCCATTCTTATCTAACAATTCTGTGTTCCTATCTACAGCAATTATTGATTGATCAGCAATGGCTTTAGATCTGTTCAGCTACTTTATAGAAATGCAGGCCACCTGGATAGGACAACTCTGCTTCATTTCAATTTCCAATAATGTTCCGTTACAAGTTGAGTCTGAGTTAAAGTCATTTCAGCAGAAATAGTTAACATAGAAGAATACAGCGCAGTACAGGCTCTTTGGCCCTCGATGTTGCGCCAATCCAAGCCCACCTAACCTACACTAGCCCACTATCCTCCATATGCCTATTCAATGCCCGCTTAAATGCCCATAAAGAGGGAGAGCCCACCACTGCTACTGGCAGGGAATTCCATGAACTCACGACTCGCTGAGTAAAGAACCTACCCCTAACATCTGTCCTATACCTACCACCCCTTAATTTAAAGCTATGCCCTCTCGTAATAGCTGACTCCATACGTGGAAAAAGGTTCTCACGGTCAACATTATCTAAACCCCTAATTAACACTGATGTAATGAGTCCACATTATCTGTTGCTCTGATATGCACCTCGATTTTATTAGGGAACAATTTTCATTACTCGTTCAGCTCTTTTGTGTCTATGTCATTATTTTGGTGTGTTGTCAGAATTAATTTATACAGTTCTTATGGGAAATAAATAGCTGTATGTTGTTCTTTTTCAATCCATCAGATTTTTCTGAAATGTATCTCTAACAACTAGTGAGGGCCCCCTGTATAGGACATGTTACAATAGGCATTAAATACTCTGACAGATTACAGCCGTTCAAATTAATTTCTCCAGCCGCAGTGGCTTCAGACTTAATCACCACCTAGAAATAGTAGTACAGAAACAGGCCTTTCAGCCCTTCCAGTCTATGCTAGTGTTTGAGCACTTTCCCACTCTGTTTCCTCCTTCTCCCCAAATTAACATATATTGAGCTTGTCTGAACACCACAACCACTCCTTATGGTGGTGCACATTCCACATTCTAACCACTCTCTGAGTGAACAACTCCACTCATGGCTCACCACCCGATCAGTCAATGGAAATTTGCTCTCCTTTTGCCGAGTGCACACCAAAACAATTTTCAATGTTGCCCAAATGTAACAAGACATTTGGAATACAGAGGACAATTATATTTCCCGCAGAGACAGCCAGAGCATTAATAATGCAGAACAATCAATAGAGTCTGACTTTAAAAGGATTCTGTTTCATTATCAGGGATCATTTTTACACAAGTTCTGCCCAGCTTCAGAAGCTGTGTCATCACTCAAGTGACAATTCTTTCATCAATTTAGTCAATTAACATATTGCTGCTCACAGTATCCTCACGTCCTGGTGCCAAGGTTAACTCGGGATATGTCACCACCCGTGGGATTGGATTGATCGCAGATGTGAACGGACAAAGATGTCCTCCAATCCGATGTGGAATGTGAACTAGGCTGGACTAAGCTGCCTTACTTTGAACCAAATCATTAACTCATGCAGGATGGTGGGATTTGGATTTGGATTCAAACAAGTACAATCACATGATGGTTAGACAACACAGTGCAGGAGGCTGTCCAAGAGGGCAAAGGTCACCTTCGCCCGAGGTAATTGGGCCAAGTATTCTCATGGGTGACACAGCATCCGTGCTACGAATTGCACACAAATGAGCTCCATGCTCAAAGTCTCCACATATGCTACAACAGAAGCACACGTTCACTTATCTACACGTATGTCCTTATCAATGGGGAGGGTGCGATGTACATCTTCATTGGGTGGGGTCTGTCTGTGATGTTACTGAAGAGAAAGCGTCCCTCATGTACAGAGTATGAATGTGCACAACCAGAAACACGTCTATGCAGATCTCGCAGCAAGTCGCATTGGCGTGTGTGAGGGAACGTAATGGCATCCCGGCGCATCTAACCTGTGCTGTAATTTCTTGCGACTGATGCACATGGCCTTCAGCTGGCCCTGGGAGATACACACTTTGTGTCGGCTGCACTTCACCTTTTGACAGGGGTCCTTGGTGGGATCCAGTGCTGCAGAGGGAAGAAAGCACACAATAGTCACTTACGGACAGGAGAATACTCAAGAATACACAGTTGGGCTTTCCAAATGTCTGCAGCTACAATCAGGGAACATTCCAGAATGAGGCCATTTGGACCACTGCATCTTTGCTGGCTCTTTGAAGGTACTCCTAAGTCATAACCTTCCTGACCTCTTTACCTGCTAATAACCTATTTGTTAGGGGGCCAATAAAATGGAAGCACACCATTTTAAAAAAAATTAAATTTAAGACATTTAAAAGGGGCAACCTTTTCACTCGGAGGATGGGTCGTGTGTAGAATGAACTGCCAGAGGAAGTGGTAGAGGTGGGTACAATTACAACATTTAAAAGACATTTGCACAGGTGCATGAATAGGAAAGGTTTAGAGAGATATTGGCCAAATGTAGACAAATGGGACTAGTTCAGTTAGGGAAACCTGGTCAGCATGGACGAGTTGGGCTGAAGGGTCTGTGCTGTATGACTCTATGACTTTAGCATCTCTCTTACTCCTCCTGGACTACACTAGCTCACTCTCCAACTGCATTTCAGGCGCTTAATGAAATTATTTACATTTTATCAGTCTATGCCCATTGTCCGCATTTTACAGACATTATTCCGAACAAGGTGTGAGCAATATTAACATGTTTTATTCCACGTGTAATTTTTATTTGATCTCACCTACTCCCCTCACAACTAGAAACCAGGTTTTAGAGTCTGTCCTGAAGTTTTGTCCCATCTTGGTCCATCCATGTCAACGCTACATCAAGAAAGCACTCCATTGCCTCTATTTCCTCAGAAGGCTAAGGAAATATGGCATGTCCACAGTGATCCTTACCAATGTTTTTGATGCACCATAGAAAGTGTCCTATCCAGAAACATCACAGGTTGGTAGGGCAATTACTCTACTCAAGACCGCAAGGAATTATAGAGAGTTGTGAACACAGCCCACTCCATCAGACAAACCAGCCTCCCATCCATTGGCGCCATCTATATTTCCTACTGCCTCCGGAAAGCTGCCGACATAATCAAAGACTCCTCCCACCCTGGTTATACCCTCTTCCATCAGGAAGAACATACAAAAGTTTGAAGGTATGTACCACCAAATTCAAGATCAAGTTGTTCCCCACTATTATCAGACTTATAAATAGTATAGTAAAGTTTGCTGCTTTCTGCACTTTCTCTGCAGCTGTAGCACTATATTTTGCATTCTGTTCTATTCCCCTGATATTCTAATATAATGACTTGGAGATGCTGGTGTTGGACTGGGGTGGACAAAGTTAAAAATCACACAACACCAGGTTATAGTCCAACAGGTTTATTTGGAAGCACTAGCTTTCGGAGCGCTGCTCCTTCACTCTGATGTAGGGTATGCTTTGTCTGGATAGCATGCAAATCAATACTTTGTACTATATCTCGGTACATGTGACAATAAGTCAAATCAAATCACATAACCCTTTAGCAAGTACAAATTTTGATCTTTCTTGCTTCCCCCTCCCCACTCTCTCCCATCCTGTCTCCTCACCCTCCATCCCCTCAAGCCTCCCCATCCTCCCTCCCCTGTTCATCTTTGATGACGGCTCTGGGTCCAGTTGGCAGAATCTGTTGATAACTTGGAAGCTTTTGAAATTTCACAAGAAGTGACAACCGTTCCCTCACTGCCGGGAATGTTCATTTGGAGAGAAAACATTCTGAGGTTGCAGTGGTTCTCCAGAATTCTGGCTCCCTCTAGGGGATGGGATTCTTGTTTTGATGAATAAAAAGGAGAATGCTTTTTATCTTTAAAAAAGGAGCGTCACCAATCCCACACCATGAGAAATCTCAAGTTTCAAAGGCTCATTTAAGTTGAGACTCAGTTCTTGGATTGCGAAGGGAAACAGTCATTCTATCCCTTGCCTTTTGAAGACAGAATTAGGGCAGTATATTCCAGAATTAAGTGTAAAGTCTAGCATCAATACCTGAGCCAACCCACAATAATGTTCAAGGTTTAATCAGCTGTTGGGTGCAATGACTGCAGTCTGGCCTAGAAATTTAAGAATTATGAGATTGCCCTCCAAAGTCACACACAGATGAGAACCCTCTATCTCAGACAGCTCAGACATGACACCCAAGTCACAATCCAACTGCCAACACTAGATGTCACAAGCGCTTGATGTTGGCAAAGAAAAATAGAAGGGGAGAACATTTTCTTTCAGAACACATTGCACTTTTGTTAATGTCAATGCACGTACTGCCTGAAAGGACACAGACTGAATAGCCAGTCTCAAGAGGGATGAATGTTTAAAAAGGGAAAAGACCTAAAGTGTTTTGGAGATATGAGTGGGGGTTGGGGGAAGGGGGTGGATTCTGAGACTCATTGGCTAGCTCCTTCAAATAACCAGCAGGGTTGCCTGGCCCAAATGGCTTCACTCTGGAAGGTTCTCTGCTTGCAATTGCAGATAAACTCAACACTGCACTGCAGACTGAGTTTGATTATTGCAGCCAATTCTGCAGTTGGCATTAATGCTGTGTTGTGCTGGGTTCCCACTGGACTGAAGTTGTTTTGAACTGGAACTGATGACTGAACGGGTCCGTGAGATCTCAAACTGAAGGCTTGTCAGCTGATGCACAGCTGATGTCATGTTGCGGCTGTACGGGACACTGGTTTGGCCACTTTTAGTATACTGCATTCAATTGTGGTCTCTCTGCCATAGGAACTATGCTGTCAAACTGGAAAGGGTGCAGAAAAAATTTACAACGATGTTGCCGGGTTTGAGCTATAGGGAGAGGTTGAATAGGCTGGGGCTGTTTTCCCTGGAGCATTGGAGGCTGAGGGGTGACCTTACAGAGGTTTATAAAATCATGAGGGGCATGGATAAAGTCAAGGTCTTTTATCCAGGATAGGGGAATCCAAAACTAGAGGGCATAGACTTAGGGTGAGAGGGGTAAAATTAAAAAGGGACCCAATGGACAACTTTTACACACAGAGGATCGTGCGTGTATGAAATGAGCTACCAGCGGAAGTGGTGGAGGCTGGTACAATAACAACATTTCTTTGGCATCTGGATGGGCAAATTAATAGGAAGAGTTTAGAGGGATATGGGCCAAGTGCTGGCAAATGGGAGTAGATTAACTTAGGATACTTAGTTGCCATGGACTAATTGGACTGAAGGGTCTGTTTCTGTGCTGTACATCGCTATGGCTATGTCTAGAATCACCAAATAATGCAAAATAGCACATGTCCAACACAAGATACACAGAATCACCTGTGTTCTTCACGATTCCTGTGTTCTTTTCAGATTCTCTACTGTAAAGTTTGAAGCCCGTCGCTGCCCTGAGGAGGAACGATTCTCTCAAAGTAATGCTAGGTACCCAAAAGGCACCCAGCAGGTCCATTCAGATGGTGGCAGCTTCATAGAATCCATCTAGTCCTTCGGCCCAACAAGTCCACACAGACTCTCTGAAGAGTAACCCACCCAGACCCATTCCCCTTACCCTATATTTAGGGTGACCAATGCATCTAACCTACATCTCCCTGAACACTACGGGCAATTTATCATGGCCAATTCACCCTAACCTCGGCTAGACATTTTTTCACAGGCCTCACCCTCACTGAACACATCGCCAGCTGCCGTAAGTGTATCCGCTACTTTCCGATGAGTTCTGATAATTTCCACAGGGACTATGATCAGGAGGAGTTTTGTTTGAGCTTTGACCCCATTAGAAGATTCATTACTTAGTTTGGGGGGAGGGGGAAGCAGCCCTCAGTGACGTTCCTGAAATGAGTTGCTGCCACACACCAGGAGTGTCCAACACTCCAGCTACTAAAATTGCTTTGAGATAGAGTACAAAACAGCGTCTCCAGCAGTGCAGCACTCCCTCAGCTTTGCCTGTTGTTCAAGTCCTCCTGTCCGTTCCATGCTGGGTCTCATACTCCACATGAACCACCCACCACAGTCATTTATTTCACCGTTTCAACCCATCTAGGCAGAAGTGGGGACTGCAGAAGCTGGAGATTAGAATCAAGATCAGAGCGGTGCTGGAAAAGCACAGCAGGTCAGGCAGCATCTGTGGAGCAGGGAAATCGACGTTAATTTTCCTGCTCCACAGATGCTGCCTGACCTGCTGTGCTTTTCCAGCACCACTCTGATCTTGATTTCAACACATCTGTCTATTCCTTTCTTCCTCATGTGTGTCTCAATGCTCTCATTAAATCCGATCAAAGCTATTCACCTCAATACTCTCTGAAGCACAAAATCTACTTTCTAAAACTCTCCAGATAACAATGTTCCTCAAATTCCCAGCTGGATTTATCTTTCGTTGTGGGGTTTCTTACGCTCTGATACGCCTCATGGTCCATTTGGGAGCCATAGTTGTTAAGGCTGGGGTGGAGAATGAGGGCGGAGGACAAAAGTCTCACTTTCTGTTCTTTTGCAGACTAACAGTCGCATCTTCCCGTTATTCAGACTTGCCCTTTCATCACCCGATCCCATATGGGTGGCCAAGACTACAGTCATCCAGGCCCTTTGCTCTCAAATCCCATTCTGTAAACCCCACCGCCTCTCACACCTCCTTTAAGATGTGCCGTACAACCCAGCCATGAGACCGGACTCCCGGTCGCCTGACCGACATCTCCTTCTTGATTTGGCATCCAATTCCTGGTAACACTCCTGTGAAACAGCCTGGGCCATTTAAGTCTGCATTAAGCATGCTATATAAATGCAAATTGCTATCGTTAAACATCCTGAGGAAGGCAGGTTATGTGCCTGCTGCTGTAAGTGGTCTACCGAGGGTAAATTAGTGAGTGATGTCCACAGGGGCTGTGTTGGATTGTTGCAACGTAAGCCACTAAACATCTGAATGCAGGCGCTGACTAAAAGCCAAAGAGAAAAACAGGGCTCCTTAAATTTTAATGACTTCATTAAATAATCATTAAATCCCATTTAAATTGAGGAGATACGGGGAATATATTCCCCAGCTGAGAGGTTAATGGATACAGATTCTTTTATATCACTGTGTTGCCTAAAAACACATACCCCTGTGTCCAGGGATGACCAACAGTCAGAGACTGGTCACCTTCCTTGGTGTGCCTATTGTGCGGTAACCAATCTCAAGTTAGCACTCTTCCCTCAGAATCAAAAGATGTGGGTTCAAGCCCCACAGGAGGACTTGAGCAACAGGCAGAGATGAGAGAGTGCTGCACTGTTGGAGGCGCTATCTTTCTAATGGATGAGGTCACATCGTTTCTCTCAGGTAAAAGATTCTAATTAGTCCCAATTAAAAATTGATCTTTATCAAAGTATTTCTACAGCTGTACAGACAGTACTTGTTGGTATCATTGTTGAAGTGCTGAGTTTCATGAGAATGGTCTCAGGAATGAAAAGCTTATCATATGACGAACATTTGAGGACTCTGGGTTTATATTCGATGGATATAGAAAAGTACAGGGGGAGCGAATTGAAACGTACAGAACACTGAATGGCCTGGTCAGAGTAGACGTTGGGAAGATGTTTGCATTGGTAGGAGAGACTAGGACGTGAGGGCACAGCCTTTGAATAAAGGGAAGATCTTTTAGTACAGAGATAAGGAGAAACTTTTATAGCCAGAGAGTGGTGAGTCTATGGAATTCATTGCCACAGAAGGCAGTGGAGGCCAGGTCGTTGAGTGTATTTAAGACTGAGGTAGATAGATTCTTGAGTATCAACGAGATCAAGGGTTACGGGGAGAAAGCAGGAGAATGGGGTTGAGAAACCTATCTGTCATGATTGATTGACGGAGCAGTCTCAATGGGCTGAGAGTGTGGTGCTGGAAAAGCACAGCAGGTCAGCCAGCAGGCAAAAGCATCAGGCATCAGGATACGTAGACACTCATGTGGGCGGCACGGTGGCACAGTGGTTAGCACTGCTGCCTCACAGTGTCAGAGACCCGGGTTCAATTCCCGCCTCAGGCGACTGACTGTGTGGAGTTTGCACGTTCTCCCCGTGTCTGCGTGGGTTTCCTCCGGGTGCTCCGGTTTCCTCCCACAGTCCAAAGATGTGCAGGGTCAGATGAATTGGCCATGCTAAATTGCCTGTAGTGTTAGGTAAGGGGTAAATGTAGGGGTATGGGTGGGTTTCGCTTCGGCGGGGCGGTGTGGACTTGTTGGGCCGAAGGGCCTGTTTCCACACTGTAATCTAATCTAAATGTCAGACTGAAATGTGCCCTTCACCAATTGGAACCTTAGCCACTTGGTCCTCCAATCATTGATTAGCTTGACATAATTTCATGGAACTGTAGACCACCGAAGGCTATTCAGCCCATCGAATCTGCCCTGGCTTTTTGAAGGATCATTCACAGTTAGTTCCATTTCCCCAATCTTCCACATCTTCCTGCAATTTTTCTTTGTGACAGAGAAGTGCTGCCCGAAGAGTGGGAAACTCCGGGTAATAAAGGTCAGGATGTCGGATAGGTCAGAAACTTTATGAAGCTGGGGACAAGGCAGGATGGCAAAGACAGAGCAATTATAAATGAGTCAAAATGCACATTTACTGCTGAATCGGTTGACTCCAATTGGCTTAATCTCATTCAGCATCAACAAAAATTGTCATCTAGCTCCTTTGAATGACAGTCAAAGGGTTCTACACCACAAAAAGAGGCCCTTCGGCCCACTGAGTCTGTGCTGGACAAAAACAAGCATCTCACTATTCAAATTCATTTTCCAGCACTTGACCCATAGCCGTGTGTGTCTTGGTATCACAAGTGCACATCTAAATACTTCTTCACTTTTATGAGGGTTTCTACCTCTACTACCCTTACAGGCAGTGAGTTCCAGACTCCCATCCTCTGGGGGAAAAAGTTTTTCTCACATCTCCTTGAAACCTCTTGCCACTTACCTTAAAACTATGCCTGCTCCCCTACCCCCACTCAATCAAGGGGCAAAGTTTCTTCCTGTCTACCCTACTGATGCCCCTCATCGTTTTCTACATTGCAATCATGTCTCAGTCTACTCTGCTCCAAAGAAAACAACCTCAGTCTGCCTAATCGCTCTTCCAAACTGTAACGCCCCAGCCCAGGCAACATCCTGCCAAATAATTCGCTCACTGTCAGGTCCTACAACAAGTGATGAAGCATTCTGTTCTGTGCCAGGTCATGCATGTGTGTGTTCATTCAGCTGGCCGTGTATAATCCAAACGGGAAAAGTGCTAAATGATAAACATCGCTCCCTGCTGTCTCCATGCTTCACGTCACTGTTTCTCTGGCTGTACATGTTCAGTACACAGCTGGTAAACTGGCCCTTCATGGGAGGGAGGTAGTGGGGTCAGCTGCTTTGTCAACAATTCACACCAGTATCAATGTAGCGCACTATCCATATCTTCCAGTGACTGTGGATTTCACTACAATAATTCATGTATCCAAGAGTTACGCAAATGCCCCTGGCTAAAAATTAACAGCCCACCAACTATCTGGGTCATGGATGCTGGGTGTTGACTATACAACACACCCAGGGCAAAAGGTGAGCGTATCACACCCTTTCTCAAAGCTTTGCAGTTGGAGCCTCGGACAGTGTCCTATCTCACACGGTCCAGCTCATCTGCAGCGAGTCACTTTGTGTAGCGAGACTGTAAAACGCCCCAGCTCAACTTCCAAGCCCAGGTGAAGGCAAGGGGCCTGCAGCAGGCTTCCCGGTTTCATCACGGCTCATGTAGGACATGCCCGATAAATGGAGATGCCACTCAGTGAGGCTCACAGATCGTCACGGTAGAGCGGGAGGAGCTGCACAGAATAATACAGCTGGCCACTCGCCTGTGGTCTGTCTGACAGAGTTAACCAATTAATTCCGACTGCCGCGGTCATGTAAGCACCAACCTTTGTGTTGGCTGACAGGAATATTATTGTCAAGTTCAAGTCAAATACAAAAGGCAGCCCGCAGGAGTTGCACGTCTGTGTGAACATAAGAAATTGCATTTTCATGTAGTGAGGTAGGACACGCTGCCTGAAGGCGTGATGGAAAACAGGTTCAACTGAGGCAGCCAAGAAGCCATTATGTGAATGTTTGGACAGAACCAGTGTGCAAGGTTAGGGGAGGAAGGCAGGAGAATGCACAAAGTGATAATGTTCATTTGGGGAGCCAGTGCACTCACGATGGGCCAAATGGCCTCCTTCTGCGCTGGAACACTTCTGCAATTCCGTGATAGCTGAGTTCCTGACCATCAGGCCCAACTAGCTCAAACCCAAAATGGGGTGGGGGGGAGGGGGTTGGAGCAAACACAGAAATTGCTGGAAAAGCTCAGCAGGTCTAGCAGCATCTGTGAGGAGAAATCAGAGTTATCGCTTCAGGTCTGGCGACCCTTCCTCAGAACTCAGTTCCCACCTGATCTGAAACATTAACTCTGATTTCGCTTCACAGATGCTGCCAGACCTGCTGAGCTTTTCTAGAATGGCTAGGGTCTGGCTAAGAGAGAGTGCTGTCAGATCCCTGCCAGTGGTCCCCACTTTGGGAACCATACTCCAATAACCCCAAACATTAAAATCCCCCCTCCTCCTCAAAATCCTTCCATCTCGACTGCGGAGCCTCTTGTTCATGTCTCACACAGCAAAATTAATGAGTGTTTCAGATGTTTCACTCTGCTCGTTGAGCCCTGTATCACTCAGCTTCAGGGTGTTAAGCTCGGGTGATATATTCTGCGTACATACAATTGATTTCTGATAGCTGAGAAGAGCAAGCCGACTCCACACCAAGCTACACCGTGCTGTCTAGCTGAGGCATTGATCCATTTCACTCTGGCAGCTGTGTGTTAGTTTCTGGCTGCGTGGGGGCAGGGGGGCAAGTGATGAGCTGTGAATTGGGCCCACACCCCATCTCTTCATTCCTGCCACAAGTCCCCACTGAGCCCAAACCCCCAGGCATTGATCGAGTTAGTGACACTCCCCAGAGCAAGCACTAACCTGACACCAGGGGAAAGTGAGGGCTGCAGATGCTGGAGATCAGTTGAAAAGTGTGGTGCTGGAAAAGATGAAGAGGATGAAGAGCTGATGCTTGAAACGTCAACTCTCCTGCTCCTCGGATGCTGCCTGACCAGCTGTGCTTTTCCAGCACCATACCTTTTGACACTAACCTGACACCGTCACTCAGTATGAGAGCTGCTCTCTGAAAACACCAGACCAACTCTTCACTTAGCACTACCATTCACAGGGACCATTTCATTCCTTTGCTGTGTGTGGCTGTGACCCTTGGTTCTGTCCTGGATCAATACTTATCCCTCAATTTAAGAGAAAAATCATTGATGGGATGAGGGCATGGCTGACTTTGTCAGCACTTACTGCCTTTCAGAGAGGACATTTAAGACTGAACCACACTGCTTTGGGTCTGGAGTCACATGTAAGCCAGACGAGGTAAGGATGGCAGTTTCCTTCCCTAAAGGACATTAGTGAACAAGATAGGTTTTCTAACGCTACGAATATTGCAGTGAACCTGACTCCTCAAGGTTTCTGTGTGGGTTTCCTGACTCCTCAAGCCCTGTCCACCATCTACAAGGCACAAGTCGGGAGTGTGTTGGATGAGTGCAGCTCCAACAACACAAGACGTTTGGCACCATCCACGATAAAGCATCTTGCTTATTTTGGCACCACATCCACAAACATCCACTCTCTACACCACAGGTATTCACTGTGTACTATCTACAAGAAACTGATCAAGAAAAATTCATCAAGGCTCCTCCAACAGTACTTTCCAAACCCATAACAACTACCATCGAGAAGGACAAGGGCAGCAGGTATATTGGAACAGCTGTAAGTTCCCCTCCAAAGCATCCTGATTTGGAAATATATCGCCGTTGCTTCACTGGGTCAAAATCCTGGAATTGCCTCCCTAAGAGCATTGTGGATCAACCTACAGCTCACGGACTGTGGTAATTCAGGAAGGCAGCTCACTACCACCTTCTCCAGAGCAACTAAGGATGGGCAATAAATGCTGGCCCAGTCAGTGACATCCATGTCCCACGGAGTGATTAAAGAAAAACATCCAGATGTACAGCAAAGCGTTGCAGGGGCAATGCAGTTGGAAAGATCCTCCCTGCTGATCTATCATATCCTCAGTGTTTGTCAAGCACTGAAGGCTTGCTGGCAGCATATTGACTAATCCACACCAACCCCCTTCTGCCTTTCCAGAGTGATCAGCCAGCCAGCTGTCCTCCAGCACCATGGTGGCTCAGCGGTTAGCACTGCTGCCTTGCAACAGCAGGGACCTGGGTTTGATTCCAGCCTCGGGTGACTATCTGTGTAGAGTTTGCACATTCTCCCTGTGTCTGTGAGGGTTTCCTCCCACAGTACAAATAAATGCAGGCTAGGTGGATTGGCTGTGGGAAATCCAGGGTTATGGGGTGGGGGAGTGGGTCTGGGTGGCATGCTCTTCAGAGGGTTGGTATGGACTGGATGGGCCAAATACCTGCTTCCACACTGTAGGGATTCTATAAAGCCAACCAGCCTTAAATTAAGGCCTGTTCTCAACACTAACTCATTCCCCATAACCGGTTTAGATTAGATTAGATTCCCTACAGCGTGGAAACAGGCCCTTTGGCCCAGCAGGTCCACACCGACCATCCGAAGAATCACCCACCCAGACACATTTTCCTCTGACTAACACACCTCTCACTATGGGCAATTTAGCATGGCCAATTGACCTGACTTGCACATCTTTGGACTGTGGGAGGAAACCGGAGCACCCGGAGGAAACCCACACAGAAACGGGGAGAATGTGCAAGCTCCACACAGACAGTCGCCCGAGGTGGGAATCGAACCCAGGTCCCTGGTGCTGCAAGACAGCAGTGCTAACCACTGAGCCACCATACGGTTGAGAAAAATTAAAACTGCAGTTGGAATCCTGAAGACTAAGATGGTGACAGAGAGATAAAACAAGAGAATGTGAGGGTTTTGTGAAAGGAGTGGGAGGGAGTGGAAGCAGGAGGGGAGAGAAAGAGGTAATTCATGAGATAGAGTCAGTCTGAGAGATGGAGAGAGGAAGAGTTACAACTTGGAACTGAGTAAGAGGCCCAGAAGTTAAATGCTTTGTGCTAACATACCAGTCTGGACAATTGGTAAAGAAATTGGGTTGACTGCGAACTTGAAATGCTGGCATGTTCTTAGTCCCAAAAAAAATCACCAAAAGGTTCCTTAACGTTACAGGACACAGGATACAAGAGATAGGAAGAGGGCCAGACTATTCAGCCCCTTGATCCTCATGCCTGATATTCTGCCTCAACTCCACTTTCCCCACCAATTCTCACACTCCTAATTCCCCAGGAAACCAAAAATTCTGTTGCTCCCAGCCTTAAATATATTCTCCAATTCTCTGAGGTAGAGAATTCTCAAGCTGTACAACTCTCTGAGTGAAGAAATGTCTCCTCATTTCAGTCCTAAGTCATAGACTTCTTGTCCTGAGATTGTGTCTTCATGTTCTACATTTCCACAGTCAACAGAAACTATCACAGAACTGTGGTGGTACAGAACATTGTCATTTGGCCCACTGTGTCTATATTGGCTCTCTGAGCTTTTTAAACTTTGTGCCAATCTCCTGGCTTTTCCCTGCAGTCCTGCATGTTTTAGCTTATTTAAATAATCACCCTCTGGGATGCCTCAATTGAATTTGTCTCCACCACACTTCCAGTCAGTGCACTCCAGACGCTAACCAGTCCTGCGTAGAAGAAATTTTATCTCACCTTGCATTTGATTCTTTTTGCAAAACACTTTAAAACAGTGCCCTCTGGCTCTCAATCCTTTCAGTACCTCTCAATATTTACCCCTGTGCTTCTTCAGGACATTCTATGTTTCAATGAGATTGCCTCTCATTGTTTTAAACCCCAGAGAATTAAAAACTCAATGCGTAAGACAGCCCTGGGATCCCAGGAAACAGTCTGGTGACCGTTTGATTTTCTGCCTCCTTTCTTCAATGACTGGGGACATAGATTTAAGCTGAAATAGGCAGGAGGTTTACAGGAGATGTGGGGAAAGTCGTTTTTACCCAGAGGGTGGTAGGAACCTGGAGCTGTAAGAGTGGGAGAAGCAGATACCCTCATAAGAAGCATCTAGATGTGCACTTCTGATACCAGGCACACAAGGCTATGTGCCAAGTGTTGGAAAATGGATTTAGAATAGTTATAGAACTGTACAGTATATGATGTTGTACCAAACATGATGTCAAATTAACTAAATCCCTTCTGCCTGCTCTTGCTCCATATCCCTTCACTCCTTGCATATTCATGTGCTTATCTAAAAGTCCCTTAAACACCCCTATCGTATCTGACTCCACCGCCACCCCTGGCAGGGGGTTCCAGACTCCCTACCACCCTCTGTGTAAAAGACTTGCCCCTTACATCTGCTTTGAGCCTTTCCCCTCTCACCTTAAATGCTTGCCCCTAGTATGAGACATTTCAACTCTGGGAAAAATATTCTGACCGTCAACCCTATCTACGCATTTCATGATTTTATAAACTTCTATCAAGTCTCCCCTCAGCTTCCGCCGCTCCAGAGAAAACAACCCGAGTTTTTCTAGCCTTTCCTTACAGCTCATTCTTTCCTAGCCTCTCTTTACAGTTCATACTTATACAGTAGTTTTTAACTGGTGTGTACATGATGAGTCAAAGGGCCGTTGTCTGTAGATCTCTATGACTCTGAGTGTAATGGAAAAGCTCACCTTCATCAAAAGTCTTCTGATCCCAGTTTCGGATGTAGTCATCCTGAAAAATGAGGAGAAGGATAATGTAATGAAAAGAGAATATTAATTATTTATACATCATCAGTCATCTACCTTTAAAGCAGCGTACTTACGGTATGGAGATACTACAAAAGATTTGCATTCAAATAAGGCTTTATCAAAGCTTAGGAACTTTTTAGCTATTCTTGGGATTTGGTGTCTGTTAATTAAGTTTTGTGAGTGGTTGTGTTCCTTAGTTTTGATTATTTCAAAACATAAAAATAATTTTCTTTGGATTGTCCCTCTCAATCCCCCTCTCCCTCCAAAATCCTCTCAGGATACCAGTCACTCTCTTGATCATTCTGTGGCACTCGAATTATGAGATTAAATTTTAATCCTTCCTTCGTGTGAATGATGAATCAAAATGCAGCCACAACAGTGGCAGGATGGCAGTAAGAGAGAGATTGTATTCCTCCTCACCTCCCAGACATAATGCACATGAAGGACAGTCAGATTAGGCTCAAAACGTTAACTCAGTCTCTCTCTCTCTCTCTCTCCACAGATACTTCCAGAGCTGCTGAGTTTCTCTAGCACTCTTTGACACTGTTTCACAATTTTACTTGTTGTCAGGAAAGCCAGAAGAACAAAGTGGACATTGCCATTGACTCAAAGTGTGAGTCCTGCCCCGCCTTCACTGAAAACTCTGCGTGTAATGATTGGATGCTGTGAAGCCATATGGACCACCCAAAGCTTTAATCAACTTGACACTTAAGCGATTAACTGCAGAGATTCTAGATTTTGCTTTTGGTTGTACAACACACTAGATGACCGTGTGATAGACTGGCTCAGTTGACAGCCCTTGTGCCTGTGGGTTGGGAGATGATCAGTTCAAGCCCCAGTACAGAACCTGACCGTACACTCGAGGCGGATAATTCAGTGCAGCATTGAGAGAATGCTCCATTGTTGGTGATGCCACTTCAGGTGAAACATGAATCCAAAGTCTAGCGTTGGCATAACATACCAGTGTGTAAACTTTTGAAAATTAATTAATTGGCGTCAAACATTTTGGGGGTGTTCTGAAAACCTTCATGAATGTGACTCCTTCCTTTCTTTATAAGATTTATTATGTTTTCCAGTTTAACACGAATGTTGAGGTTCAAAATAGATGGGAATTATTATAGACATCATGACATTATAGAATTGTGGGAGAGTTACTTCAAACCCCATCTGGTGTGCGTCCCTTTGCTGGGGTGACGTTACCGACTGATCTTCCTGTTTTATATCATGACTGGTCACATGCAAAGGCAATGACACTTTCCATTTATATAGCACCTTTATATGTCCCAAAGTGCGTCTAAAGAGACAGCAAATTTAGGAGACTTTAGGACAAGTTACCAAAGAGCTGGGTCCAAGATAAAAAAAGACAAGGGAGCGCAATAAAGAGGGAATTTCAGATCTTACAGCTGAGGTGACTGAGGTCATGGTGGCTAATGCTGCAGTCATGGAATGTAAGGGTAGCACTCAGGACACACTGCAAAGTAGCGAATTAAAGGTGAGGTGTCATCCGAAATGTCAGCACAGACCAAAGACCAGGCGACACCAGCAATGAGAGAAATTAACGTGAAATTAAACCACGTCACCACATCAGTGGCCCCCTGAAATGTACAGTGACTCGATACTGGTGGCCTGACACCACAATATTAAGTTTCTGATACTGTCTTGTGTTAACATTAGCACATAATCACTGTGTGTTTCAGCAGAGCACTGATTGGTTTAAACAGGCTCACTCCATCGAACTTGTCAATGGGCAGAATTTGAGTTGGATGATGGACTAGGCTTTCCGTTGTGAATATTCACACAGTATTATTTCTGGACTACAGGTAACTGATTTTTAAGTGCAATGGGTGATGTCAGAGGTGTGCCATTACAAGAAACAAGGGAGGTGCCACCTCAAGAAGAAATAACATCCAGTTAACAGCTTGGTTTATTACCAAGGAAATGGAAGGCTGATTATTAAGTACATTGTATTCTGTCGTATAGGAACACAGGAGCGGGGGAAGCCACTCGGCCCTTTGGATCTATTCTGTCATTCGCCGGGATCATGGGGCAAGTTGTTGGAAGGAATCATGACGGACAGGATGTACATGTATTTGGAAAGGCAAGGACTGATTAGTGATAGTCAACATGGCTTTGTACGTGGGAAATCATGTCTCACAAACCTGATTGAGTTTTTTGAAGAAGTGACAAAGAGGATTTATGAGGGCAGAGCGATGGATGTGAACTATATGGACTACTATAAGGCATTTGACAAGGTTCCCCATGGGAGGCTGGTTAGCAAGATTACATCTCATTCAATACAGGGAAAACTAGCCATTTGGATACAGAACTGGCTCAAAGTTAGAAGACAGAGGGTGGTGGTGGAGGGTTGTTTTTCAGACTGGAGGCCTGTGACCAGTGGAGTGTCATAAGGATCGATGCTGGGTCCTCTACATTTCATCATTTATATAAATGATTTGGATGCAAGCATAAAAGGTACAGTTAGTAAGTTTCCAAATGAAACCAAAATTGGAGGTGTAGTGGACAGCGAAGAGGGTTACCTCAGATTACAACAGGATCTTGATCAGATGGGCCAATGGTCTGAAAAGTGGCAGATGGAGTTTAATTTAGATAAATGCGAGGTGCTGCATTTTGGGAAAGTAAATCTTAGCAGGACTTATACACTTGATGGTAAGGTCCTAGGGAGTGTTGCTGAACAAAGAGACCTTGGAGTGCAGGCTCATAGCTCCTTGAAAGTGGAGTCCCAGATATATAGGATAGTGAAGAAGGCGTTTGGTATGCTTTCCTTTATTGGTCAGAGTATCGAGTACAGGAGTTGGGAGGTCACGTTGCGGCTGTACAGGACATTGGTTAGGCCATTGTTGGAATATTGCATGCAATTCTGGTTCTCCTTCCTATCGGAAGGATGTTGTGAAACTTGTAAGGGTTCAGAAAAGATTTACAAGGATGTTGCCAGGGTTGGAGGATTTGAGCTATAGAGAGAGGTTGAATAGGCTGGGGCTGTTTTCCCTGGAGTGTCGGAGGCTGAGGGGTGACCTTATAGAGCTTTACACATGAGGGACACAGAAGGATGAATAGACAAAGTCTCTTCCCTGGGGTTGGGGAGTCCAGAACTAGAGGGCATAGGTTTAGGGTGAGAGGGAAAAGACATAAAAGAGACCTTAGGGACAACTTTTCATACAGAGGATGGTACGTGTATGGAATCAGCTGCCAGAGGAAGTGGTGGAGGCTGGTACAATTGCAACATTAAAAAGGCATCTGGATGGATAGATGAATAGGCAGGGTTTGGAGGGATATGGGCCAGGTACTGGCAGGTGGAACTAGATTGGGTTGGAATACCTGGTCGGTATGGACGAGTTGGACTGAAGGGTCTGTTTCTGTGCTGTACATCTCTATGACTCTGTCTTTGTCCTATATCCTTTTTTTTTTCAGATAACAAAATTGATCAATGTCAGTTTTAAAATTAACAGTTGACCCACCATCAAATGTCATTTGTCAGTAAGTTCCAAATATTTACCACTTAGAAGTTAGCAAGTTTTGAGAAGGTTTGTAGCTCGGGTTGAGGGTCTGGATGTAGGTTTGCTTGCTGAGCTGCAAGGTTCATTTTCAGATGTTTCATCACCGTACTAGGTAACATCAGTGAGCCTCTGAATGAAGCATTGCTGGTGTTTTCTGCTTTCTATTTACATATTTGGGTTTCCTTGAGTTAGTGATGTCATTTCCTGTGGTGACGTTACTTATTATGGTGATGTAATTTCCTGTTCTTTTTCTCAGGGGGTGGTAACTGAGATCCAAGTCAATGTGGTTGTTGATGGAGTTCCAGTTGGAATGCCATGCTTCTTGGAATTCTAGTGCATGTCTCTGGCTTGTCCTAGGATGGATGTGTTGTCCCACCAAAGGAAATGATGTCACTAACTCCACACACACACACACACACACACACACACACCCACACACTGTCCGCACACGCACACACACACACTCAATTTGATGGTTTAGAATGGGACAATTTGGAGCTTCCTTCTCCTGTGAAAAATGTGTTTGAAAACCATTTACAGATAAGGTTGTCAACAGTTGACACATTCATTTCAGAGATGCAATCTCTTCATATATTAGAGATAACATGGACTAGTCTGGATATAAGGATATATGCAGAAACTTTGAGATGGGTTTATTAACATTTGAAAGTTAACTTGCATTGATGAGATCAGTTTGACATTTAAGTAGGAGCAGACCATTCAGCCTTTTGAACCTGTTTGAGCTCTGGTTGATCACGCAATCCAACATTACTTTTCTGCACTATTCATACATTCCATTGATCTCACTGATATCTATTGACCTCTGTCCCAAGCAGAGTGATGGATCTTCCACAACCCTCTGGGGGAGAACTCCAAAGACTCCTCACCCTCTGAGTGAAGATATTCCTCCTCATCTTAGTCCAACATATCCTGCTCCATATTCTCGTCCTGCCCTTAATTCTGTCCACAGAAATGACTGAGATTGCAGCTGCCTGACACCTCCACACACCACTGTGTTTCCCTGGCCAACATCTCTGTCTGCAGTGCTCCAGTGATGCTGGAAGAACAGGATCTCAGTTTCTGCTTCTGCAGCCTTCAGGACTCGATATTGACTTCAATCATTTTAGAATCTGAACATGAAAAAACTCGACAGAGGCCAGTATCTGTCACAAAGTCACCCTTTATTTACACATGAACAGTCCTTGACCTCAGTATCGCCTCATTCAGAGTCAGCTACCAGAGTTTCAGCATCTCTGACACCCCTTTTTTTAAAATTCTGTATTAGTTCTTTAATGTTAATAAGCTCTTGTACAAATCTTCATGAGATATCTTCTGGAAATCCACTTGGAGTACATGCGTGCATAATTCCCTGTTCACCAGGCTGGTGACTTCCTTTCACAGCAAAGATGGGTGGAATATTTGGGCCTGCATCTCTTTGGTTAACCCAGCTCTGTCTTCCTGTGGGAACCAATAGCTCCTCTCATACTGGTGAATAGTGATGAGTGAGTGTCCCCTGAAATAACTCTACACAGGCCTCCTTTCTTATCTGTCAGCCAGGACTCCCTGATTAGACCAGATTAACAGCCCCAATCAGGGAACTGATATTCTATGGAGATCCAGCTGTCTGCACTCATTACAATCACTACAAACATCTTTTCCCATATTCTGGACCCATTCCCACTCCCAGGCCCTGACAATATATAGGATGCTTTCAGTGTAGCCAATCCATTTTCACCTGCTTGTGGTTCCCACCATGTTTTTTTACCAACCCTTTACCTTCCCACTGCCATCATCTCTCCCCACCCGCTCACTCCTCTCCCACCCCAGTATCAGCATCAATACTGCCTTTTCCCATCGATTCTGAGGAAGGGTCACCAGACTTTGCTTTCTCTCCACAGGCGCTACCAGACCTGCTGAGTTTCTCCAGCAATTTCTGTTTGTGTACTTAATTCTAGAAATCTGCCGATCTTACCTGGTCTGACCAATATGTGACTTCAGACCCACAGCAATGTGGTTAGCTCTGAACTGCCCTTTGAAATGGCTGAGCAAACCACTTAGTTCAAAGGCGATTACTGACTGGCAACAATACTGCTCTACCAGTGAAGCCCATATCCCATGAAAGAATAAGGGGTATCAGAACCTTAGTCATCCTGGAAATTAATGCTTACAGGTGAAGACATTTCTTGCAAAGAAACATTTTGTACGTTGAGGCTAATTTTGCCCCATGCCATCTCTAGGCCCCGGTTAGGACATTTTCTATTTTTATCCGTAATTATCGATTGTTGATACCAGGAAGCTTCAAGCTGTCAGTGGTTAGAGTACTGCAGCCTCTCTTTAATGTGCCTCTGGGCTAAGACAACTCTTCAAAAAAAAATGTATTGATCCCTTTTTTGTCTATAGACAATGTGCCAGACACCACAGAGCGAATAATTGATGGGGAATAGCGACTTACAATGAAGTAACTCAATTGAACCCTTCTGATAGCATCATCAGCTCAGATAGCACTGCTTCAGTCAGCAGCAGTTCCCGGAATGAACACCCTAAAGAAACACTTCAGATTGGCTAAATGCACATTCTTGAGCCCATATGCCATCATACTTCATTTCTCAAATACATCCATCAATCGGCATTGCATTATATAGTCAATCAGAAATGCTCGTACCTGTGGCCATGATGGAAAAAGGCTTGCTTCTATGTGGCAACCTCAGAACTCCATAATATACTTTCCAGCCAAACAGACACTTTACAAAGTGTAGGCACTGTTGTAATGCAGGAAATACAGAACCCAATTTGCACACAGTAAAATAGCACAAACAGCAATAATAATTAATTGATTGATTGTTGTCACATGTACCAAGATACAGGTAAAAGTGCTGTTTTTGCAAGCTGTACAGGCACATTGTTCCATACAAAGTGCATCAGGTAGCAGAACAGAGTGCAGGATATAGTGTTACAGTCGCAGGGAAGGTGCAGAGACAGAGATCAGCATGAACATTTGAGAGGGTCATTCAAAAGTCTGATAACAGTGGGAAAGAAGCAACTCCTGAATCTGTTCATATGTGTATCCAAACCTTTTATTATTTTCTGCCCAATGGAAGAGGGTGGAAGAGAGTATAACAGAGGGGTCTTTGATGATGTTGGTTGCTTTCCCGAGGCAGTGGGAAGTTTAGATAGTCAGTGGTTTGTGTGATGGACCGGGCTGTGTTCACAACTCTCTGTAGTTTCTTGTGGTCTTGGCAATAGTAGTTGCCATCCCAAGCTGTGATGCATCCAGATAGGATGCTTTCTATGGTGCATCCATAAAAATTGCTAACAGTCTTTATGGACATGCTGAATTTCCTTAGCCTCCTGAGGAAGTAGAGACATTGTTGTGCTTTCTTAACCATCTCATTGAGCTGGGTGGGCCGGGACAGATTGCTGGTAATCGTCACCCCCACGAACTTGATGCGCTTGACCATCTCCACCTAAGCCCCGTGGACACCGACCGGGCTGTGCCCTCCACTCAGCTTCCTAAAGACTGACCTGCTCCTTCTTTTTGCTGACATTGCTGGAGAGGTCCTTGTCTTTACACCATGCTGCTAAGTACTCAATATCTCTCCTGTATTCTGTCTCGTTGTTGGAGATCCAACCTATCAGCAAATTTGTAAATGGAGTTGAGGTGGAGTTTTGCCACACAGTTGTGAGCGTTTCGGGAGTATTGTAGGGGGTTGAGTATGCAGCCTTGCGGGGCATTGATGTTGAGGATTCTTGTGGAGGTGTTGCCACCCATTCTTACTGATTGCAGTACATGGGTCAGGAAGTTCAGAATCCAGTTATAGAGTGGGGAGCCAAGACCTAGAGTCTGGAGATGAGTTTGTTTGAAATTATGGTGTTGAAGACGGAACTATAGTTGATAGGCAGGAGCCTGACGTAGGTATCTTTGCTATCCAGATGTTCCAAGGATGAGTGTAGGTCCAGGGAGAGGTTGTCTACCATGGATCCGTTATGCTGGTAGGAGAATTGCAAAGGATTGAGGCAATCTGGGGAGCCTGGTGTTGATGTGAGCCATGACCAACCTCTTCGAGCATTTATAGAGGTCAGAGCCACTGGCTGGTAGTCAATGAGGCACGCTGAGTGGCTTTTCTTTGGCACTGGGATGATGGTGGTCTTCTTGAAGCAGGTGAGGACTTCAGATCATGTTAAAGAGAGACTAAAATGTCAGCGAATACTCCCACCAGCTGGTCTGCACCGGATCTGAGCGCACGGCCGGAGACTTGATCTGGACCAGTTGTTTTCCGTGGGGTCACCCTTGAGAAGGCTAATCCGACGTCAGCAGCGGTAACCGTGGGAATAGGTTCATCCAAAGCTGGTGGGATGGGTGACACGGTTTCACTGACCTTCTGTTCAAAGCGAGTGTAGAATGCATTGAGCTCGTTGGGTAGGGATGTACTGTTGTTTTGTAGCCCATTACGTTGTGTAAACCTTTTTACACACGATAGCTGTCCATGTGGTTAGACTGGGTCTTGCGCTTAGTTTGGGATTGCCTCTTGGCATCTATAATCACTGACAACAATAATCTGGTGATCACAGAGAACTATCTTGTTTTTCTTCAAAATACGTGGAATGCCATGGGATGGTTTACATCCGCCTTAGACAGCAGATAGGCCCTTGATTAAAAGCCCCATCTGAAACACAGTACCTCTGACAGTGCAGCACTGCCTGGTACTGTTCTCGACACTAGACCAGAGACCATTACACTCTGGGTTAATATCAATCAATACAGGGCATTATATTGACTCCTGCTGCTCAGATCCATAGAGTGGATGGTATAAACATTTACAAACTTCTGAGCTGCACCTTCAGATAGTGAACTCTCTGTTTGGCCTTGTATATATTTGAGGTTACTTTATGTACGTTATAATGATACATCCATTCACAGAGCCACCTATATACACACACATACACACACACACACATACACACACACTCACATACACACACTTGCAGATCAGGAAAGGATGGGCATTTTGCATAAGAGAGCTAGAGATCTCTCTGCCAAGTAAAACCAAGACTGAAGTTCTCTTTGCTGGACAGACATCTGAATGGTTTAGAGGCGGGAGGCAGTTTAGGGTATGTTAGCACTGGAGAGTGACTGAGCAGGCAGAAAACAGACCAGTAGACATGTTCGAAACAGAGCAGGGTTTTAAGAGCTCTCCAAACAGTTAGGAAGGAGAGAGGGGACATTCAGAGAGATTGAAGTCCACATGACAGCACCTCGAGCAATGCAGTACTCCCTCATGACCATAATGATTAAGCTGCTGTTCCTAGAATGCAGATGGCAGGGAATGGAAATGGCCAGGTTGGATTTTGACAAACAGGTTTTAGACATTGTGTCCTCAAGAGATTCACACAAGCAGAATAATGCTCTGTGCATTGTACACTTTAATTCCCCTGGTTGCGAAACCCAAATTATCGCGAGTTGGAGCATAGTATTAAAAATTTTAAATGTTGGCCCGTTGATCAGGAACTCTCTCTCTGATCTTTCTGGTCTTCATTTTAAGACCCTTCCTTAAAATTCAGTTTTTAGGCTAAAGCTTCTGGTCGCCAGTTTGTACAAGCTTATATAGAATCCCAGTAATCCCTACAGGGCAGCAAGTGGCCATCTCAGCAGCAGTGCAGTTGTTATCAAATCATCTGCCTTTACTACTCCTGGTTGGGGATAAATATTGAGGGACAAACACCAGGCCTCATTATCACATGGTTCTGCTATTACACAAAACCCATTATTAACCACTAATAGTTCCCCATTAACAACTATTTATCGTCCAGGGCTGACCATTATCCACTCCTTTGCCTGTCCAACTATTCTTCTCTCTCTTCGGGGTCTATCTCCACCTATCGTTTACTCCTTACTCCCTTCAGCATAAAAACCAACATTATCTGAACTACCATCAGTTGTGAGGAAGAGTCACTGGGGACCCAAAACATTAACTCTGACTGCTCTCCACAAATGGTGTCAGGCCTGGTGAGATTTTCCAGCGATTTCTGTTTTTGGTTCTGATTTGCAGCATCTACAGTTCTTTCAGTTTCCAATATTGATCAGGACACTGATAAGGACCCTTCTATTCTTCGTTATATCATGGGAATTCTTCTGCCAACTACAACTGGCCTCAGCATGGACTTCCAGTCTCGAGGTGATTCCTCTCTGTGCAGTCCCACCGTGGCTAAGCACTTAAGATAAACTATAACATTTGAACTTTATTTCCTACTTCAAACTAAGAAGGTCTGCAATGTGTAACTTTTAATCTTATTTGGTATGTTTTACACTATACTACAATTACTGCAATGTTTAACTTTTAATTTTAGCGGGTTTTGAGAAGATTTGGAGCTCAGGTTGAAGTGCTGGGTGTAGGTTTGCTTGCTGAGCTGGAAGGTTCGTTCAGAGTACAGAGACATGCATGAGAATTCCTAGAAACATGGCATTCCAACCGGAACTCTATCAATAAAAACATTGACTTGGACCCCATTTACCACTCCCTGAGAAAAAGAACAGGAAATGACATCACCATAGGAAATGATGTCACCACAGGAAATTAAATCACCAATCCTAGAAAACTCAAACATATAAATAGAAAGTGGGCTACACCAACAGTGCTTCATTCAGAGGCTCACTGAAGATGTTACCTAGAATGGTTACGAAACGTCTGAAAATAAACCTTCAAGCTCAGCGAGCAAACCTACATCCAGAACTTTTAACTTTGTTTTTTCTTTCTACCTTGTCCTTAAGATACTAGGTACTTGTGTGGTGACATTATACACTTTTCACTGTACTGCTGTACTTGTGATGTGGAGGAGCCGGTGTTGGACTGGGGTGTGCAAAGTTAAAAATCACACAATACCAGATTATAGTCCGACAGGTTTGTCTGGAAGCATTAGCTGGTCCTTCATCAGGTAACTCAAAGGATGAGGGAGCGGCGCTCTGAAAGTTAATGCTTCTAAATAAACCTGTTGGACTATAACCTAGTGTTATGTGATGCTTAACAACTGTACTTCAGTACGTATGACAATAAAATCAAAATCAAATTAATTAAAAGTCAGTGGGTCTTGGCTTTACATCTCAAACAAAAGATGGTATCTCTGGCAAATCTGTACTCCCTCATAACTGCATCAAGTTGCTTTCTATTTGTATTTAAATCTCTAAAGTGGAGATTGAAATCACAGCTTCCTGACAAGAGGCAAGAGTACTGCCTTCTGATCATCAGCTGCTACCCAGTGTTAGAGAGATTGGGCACTCCCCAAAGACAGGCAAACAGTTAGGGGAAGCAAAATCACATTTTTAATCTGTCAAAGTTAACCATAAACGATGAAGAAACGTGAGCAGAAATTTAGGAGGCGACATTTATGAGGAACGATTAAAGTTAAATTAAATTTATTCAAATATGTGCAGTCCTCACTTTCTCTACTTTATTCAAATATCACTGTTAAGAATGTTCATGTAAATCAGGATCCATTATCCTTTTGTAATGCAACAGCATTTATGACAAAGTAAGATAGCATATTTACAGTAATGTAAAATATGAGGTTTTTTTTTACAGTAATCAAAAAATATACCATATACACGAAAATTAGACCATGTACCAGAACAAAGCTACCACTAACCTCCACTTCCTGACCGGCAGCATGAGATGGGGAGAAAGTGGGAGGAAGAAAAATGAAAATAATCAGTAAGTTCAGGGAAGTCAAAACCAAGTCCAAACAAAATTAATACAGATTATGAGTGGATCCACAGCTCATTGGGAGATTTGTCAAGCTGTATCCAGTTCCTTTAACAAGCTAATGCTTGACCAGACCATCCATTTAATAAAAGATGCAAAGGAACTATTTTGTATTTTGTGACACATCTTCAGGGCAAGTGAGATACCTTCTTCTCCAACGTACAGTGAGTACCACTGCACACAAGGTCCTTGTAATAAAGGCACATGATCAACAGGTAGTGAGACACAAAGGTCAGTTGAGATGTTAAACCAAGACCCCCCCAATGATCCAGCTGCTGAGATTGGCTTGACACAGTTGGTAGTGAAACCAGAAGCACTGCTTCTAGCTTCCCCAGCCAAGTACCCCAACAATCTACAGTAACAGGCGGCTCATATCCTGGGTACCATCCCTGGCTAGCACCCTCATTGCTGAGCCACGGGTCCATGGAAAGTTGTGGTATGGATTGAGGCCACTTGGTTCATTGCTTCCAACGAGTAGCCATTCAGCATAACCCACTTGCTAGCCCTTGGTACGTGGCCTCACAGATGGTAGATTGCAGACCCATCTTCACTAAGGATAGAGGAAAGCGAAAGGTGGTGGTGGGGTAATGATGGGAAAGAGCTGCATCCATTCCTCAATTCAACCGGTTAACTGCCTTATTAACCAAATGATGTAGTCAGTGCTGTAGCTAATTACTGAGGGAATGAAGAAACCACATCATCCATGTAACCAAACCACAACAGTAACTTAGTATTGTCTGATGCAAGATGTGAGATTAATATCATTTAAGAGTTTGGATTTTGAACTAGTGGCATATGGAGTTGGACTCTGTGTATGAGGGGATTTAATGA
This sequence comes from Chiloscyllium plagiosum, assembly GCF_037043375.1. Lineage (NCBI taxonomy): Eukaryota > Metazoa > Chordata > Chondrichthyes > Orectolobiformes > Hemiscylliidae > Chiloscyllium > Chiloscyllium plagiosum. Next base: position 7,766,495 of record NW_028270181.1, read on the forward strand.
ATAGTTTGTCAGTATTTATGAAGCCATGTTTGATTATAAACCAGTCTGAGACAAGGATCCTGTGGAGTGATAATGGGTATTATTCATGCAGTTTGCGAGTCGTGCAAACTCAACATCCTTTTTCAAGCTCCAATTGAATAATAACTTGTAACAGCTAACAAATATATCACACATATATCTTCTGTGGTTAGGTGTGTACAATACGCGACAGAGTAAACACTGAAGAGCATCAGCTTGTTTTCAGTTTAGAAGAATCAGGACTTTTTTTAAATTAATAGCTTGGAAAGCTTTTGGATTCAGTTCTGTAATTCTGGTTAAACATATACATACTCTTAGAGAGTTTCCCCTAGAGAGAGGAGTCATATAGGAAATACATTATCTCATCGTAAGGGTTTCAGTTGAGACCTTCATACCAGCAGTGTTATGCAGAATCTGAAGAGGTTATTTGAAGCTGAGGAAGTCTAAGTTCGGTTATGTGACTTCTCAAGGAAGAGGTAATCAAATTGTCAAAACTGAGAATTGAAAGAAACAGTGATGTTAAACATATCAATGTGAAAGCAAAGTGAATTCTCTCTGCTGTTTGTATTTTTAGTGTATGTTTTGAAAATGTTCAATGTGCATTATATGTAAATAGCTTGGTTTATTCTATCTTCTTTTCTTCTGCGTAATAAACTTTGTTAAAACCAAATCATTAGCATTGTGTGGCATTTGTGTTTCAGTGAAAGACCTTCCCCTTTAAAGAAAATAAAGATCAAGCTAGATTTCAGTACGGGATTTCAGTCCAGTATTAACATCTGCTGCGATCATAACTATTAAAAAACTACCAAACTGATACCAGTTTCATGATCAGATTTCATAGGAGCATTATGCTTGCTGCAATGAATCAGCTTTGTGTGATATCTCTGCTGCAACACAGAAGCAGAGTCATAAGGTCATACAACATGGAAACAGACCCTTTGGTCCAACTCATCCATGCCAACCCATGAAGTATAGCCTGGTATTGTGTGATTTTTAACTTTGTACACCCCAGTCCAACACCGGCATCTCCAAATCATGCCAACTCAGATATCCTGAACTGAAGTAGTCCCTTTTGCCTGTATTTGACTCATATCCCTCCAAATCTTTTCTAGTCATGTCTTTTCTCAATGTCTTTTAAACATTGTAACTGGACTCGCATCCACCACTTCCTCTGGAAGTTCATCGGGGGGGAGGGGGGGGGGGTTGTGTGGGAAAGGATCTCATATGATTGCACTCTGTGTGATAACGTGCTTCCTGCTGTCACTCCAGAACACTTAATCTTTAAGTTTGTGCTTCCCTGGTTGACCCTATACTTTGTGGTTCAATATCCCTATGATCCCTTTACAACTGAACACAGCAGCAGATAGAGGCCACTCAGTCCATTGAGTCTGCTCATGGCCAAACCATTCTGCTTTTATTATCTTCTCACTTCCACATTTCCCTTTGCGTCATCAAGGGTCTATGTGGCAAACACCTGAATCCGACTGTTCAAATTAAAGAAATGATGTTCAATGAAGGAGCCAAGTCTCAGACTGGGTTTTAAAATCGTGTTGTTCTCACCTTCAGTGAAGAGCTGTGCTTTCAGGCAGAGCATTCCTCAGGAGAACCTCCAAGGTCATTCTGAATTTCACATCATTAAAAAATAAATGCTTGTGAAATCTCAACTGGATTGTAGACTACTAAATTAATGCTTAAATGGTGCACACCTAAGAATGATAGTCGTACATATGATCTGTTCCTGGGCATGTTAATTATTACTATTACAAATTATTATTCTATCTGAGCTTGGAAGACAATGTTCAAGAGCTGACGTTTTCCTCATATCTACCCATATTTCTACTTTCACTGGATGTAAGTTAAATGAGAATTTGCTCCATCACTGATAATGAGATCTTGCTGTGCTCAAAATGGCTGCTGTGTTCACATTTAACAGCATTCACTGTACCTCCATGTAGCTCATTTGATGTGATGTGGCTTGAGTGAACATTGATGACACTGTTCAATAAAAGTTTTCTTAATTCAATAGAATTTGCAAATCAGTGAAAATTACTCCTCTTCAATTGCCCATAGGGGCTTAGTACAATATTCCTCAGGTCTCAAACAACATTTTTCATTTAAATTAACAGAATGTTTCACCAATTACTTTGGTACATTAGAAAGAGTCAGATTTACTGAGGACAAGAGAGCTCTCTCAGCCATTTTCCCCTTATTGGGATCTCTGGATTCTAGGACCATGGCTTTAATTTCTGCCTTTGAACCATTTCTGAGTAACCAGTCCAGGGAGGTCATTACATATCGGAGCTGGTGGGATTTGAACATGATGTCCTGTCTCTGAGGAGGGACACTACTACCCCACCACAAGAGTCCTTAATATTGTCCCTCGAGTTACTTTAATCAACTTGTTCAGAGATGTTATTGCATACCTCTGCAGCAGGTGAGACTTGCACCTGGCTCTCCTAACTCAGAGGGAGGGACACTACCACTGCACCACAAGAACATAGAACATAGAACATAGAAGAATACAGCGCAGTACAGGCCCTTTGGCCCTCGATGTTGCGCCGATCCAAGCCCACCTAACCTATACTAACCCACTATCCTCCATATACCTATCCAATGCCCGCTTAAATGCCCATAAAGAGGGAGAGTCCACCACTGCTGCTGGCAGGGCATTCCATGAACTTACGACTCGCTGAGTGAAGAACCTACCCCTAACTTCAGTCCTATATCTACCCCCCCTTAATTTAAAGCTATGCCCCCTTGTAATACCCGACTCCATACGCGGGAAAAGGTTCACACTGTCAACCCTATCTAACCCCCTAATCATCTTGTACACCTCAATCAAGTCACCCCTAAACCTTCTTTTCTCTAATGAAAACAGCCCCAAGTGTCTCAGTCTATCCTCATACGATCTTCCTTCCATACCAGGCAACATCCTGGTAAACCTCCTCTGCACCCGTTCCAGTGCCTCCACATCCTTCCTATAGTATGGCGACCAAAACTGCACACAATATTCCAGATGCGGCCGCACCAGAGTTTTATACAACTGCATCATGACCTCAGGACTCCGGAACTCAATTCCTCTACCAATAAAAGCCAGTACGCCATATGCCTTCCTCACCGCACTATTTACCTGGGTGGCAACTTTCAGAGATCTGTGTACATGGACACCAAGATCCCTCTGCTCATCCACACTACCAAGTATCCGACCATTAGCCCAGTACCCCATCTTTTTGTTATTCTTCCCAAAGTGAATCACCTCACATTTAGCTACATTGAATTCCATTTGCCACCTTTCTGCCCAGCTCTGCAGCTTCTCTATATCCTGCTGTAACCTGCCACATCCTTCCTCACTGTCAACAACTCCTCCGACTTTCGTATCATCCGCAAACTTGCTCACCCAACCTTCTAACCCCTCTTCCAGGTCATTTATAAAAATGACAAACAGCAATGGTCCCAAAACAGATCCTTGCGGAACACCGCTAGTGACGGCACTCCATGAAGAAACTTTGCCATCAACTACTACCCTCTGTCTTCTTCCATCCAGCCAATTCCTAATCCAAACCTCCAACTCACCCTCAATGCCATATCTCCGTATTTTCTGCAGTAGCCTACCATGGGGAACCTTATCAAACGCCTTACTAAAATCCATATATACCACATCTACCGCTTTCCCCTCATCAACCTCCTTCGTCACCTTTTCAAAGAATTCAATAAGGTTTGTGAGGCACGACCTGCCCTTCACAAAACCATGCTGACTATCCTTGATCACATTATTCCTATCCAGATGTGCATAAATCCTATCCCTTACAATTCTCTCTAAGACTTTGCCCACAACAGAAGTGAGACTCACCGGCCTATAGTTACTAGGGTTATCCCTACTCCCCTTTTTGAACAAGGGAACCACATTTGCTATCCTCCAGTCTTCTGGCACTACTCCTGTAGACAAGAGATTCTAATTTCTTCCAGTGATTGTGTGAGAGCAAAATGGCCTCTCATCAGGAAGCAGGTTAGGCCATGGAGGGTTGGAGACAATTCAAGTCGCGAGTTTTAACCAGAACAACTGATTTTATTTGCCAAAGCACTTCTAGCTTGGAAATTGGAATCTTAGAAAATGTTTCCTCCTGGAATGAATGTATGGGATGGGGGCGGAGAACTAAAACTGAGGGTGTTTCCATAGTTTAAGAATAAGACTTCTCCCTTTTTAAGACAGAGGTGAGGAGAAATGCCTTCTCTCGTTTTGAGTAATTCTCTTTCGCAAAAGATAGGGAGGGCTGGGTCTTTTAATTTATTCAAGGCTCCATTTGATTAATTTTTATGATGGGGTGGACAAGGTCAGAGGTCACGTGACACCAAGTAATAGTCCCACAGGTTTACCTGAAATCACAATCTTTCAGAGTGATGCTCCTCATCATCTCAGTTCTAAAGAGTCATCCCGACACCCTGAGGCTATGCCCTTGGGTCCTAGTCTCTCCCACGCGAGGCAGCATCTCCACATCCCAGACCTCTCAGTATGCTGTAAGTTTCAATCCGATCAATTCAGCTGAAGAGGAGTTTCTTCTTGCACAGAGTCACTAATCTTCTGAATTCTATGAACTTTTGAGTTACAAGTTTGTGGACCCAAGTCCGACTCCAGAGATTTGAGATTATAATTCAGGTCAACATTTTTACCGCAATACTGCAGGAGGGCTGCATTGTCAGGGGTACTGCCTTTCGCGTGAGATTTTCCAATATCTTTCTCATCTCTCAGTAGAATGTAAAGGACCCAACTGTCTGATTTAAAATGCAGGGCAGTTCTTGCAATATTTGTTCTGGAAGGAATATCACAACAGATTATCTCATTTGCTCCTCGTGAAGTGGGGGGGGGGGGTCCTGAATTGTGTGAATGATCTCACCCATTTCCTACTCAGACCTTACACTTTCAAAACAAAAATACTTAGCTGGCTACAGAGTGCTTCAGGCCATTGTAAGGCTGTGAAAGGCGCTTTATAAATGCAAGCCTTTCTTTTTGTCAACATAAATGAGAACATTAAGGTTTGATAGTGTAAGCAATTTGGGATATCTGGAAATTAATGGGAGCATGCATTTAGTCATCAAATGCGTCCCTGAGGATTTTTGATGTCAGATGACACTTGAAAGCAAATGATTAGACACTTCTAGCCTATGGGATAGTAGGTTGTGCAAAATAATTTGTCTCCATGATACAGAAAATTGCAAATTTATGCAGGTGAAACACCATTTAATTACATTTCCTGCAGCAGCACTACAGCACATACAATTAGGTTCAGACATTAATGTAGTTCAGCTAAAGCAGTTAATGACTGTGTGAAATGTTTTTGCTGAATACGAACTAAGGTCACAGGAGCCTAACTCAACCGCAGATTTCTGTTACATTGCAGTTTAACAGCAGGGAGGTGGGGGTCGTTTCTGGATAAGTAATCCTGAACCCCAAGGCTAATGTCCTGGGGGGGTGGGGTGGGGGGGAATGGGTTCAAATCCTATGGCAGATGGTAAAGTTTTAATGCAATAAAAGTCAAGCATAAAAGGCTGCAGCTTACTGTTGGTCATGTAACCACTGTCAAATGTCAGCAAAATTCATCACTCCACTATATCCTTCCTTATCTCGTCTACATGTGACTCCAGTCCCACTGCAATACGGTTGACTATCAACTGATCACTATGCAATTTGGGATGGGCAATAATTGTGGGTTTAGGCAGCGGTACTCATGTCCTATGAGCTAATAATAACAAAGAAATCAGCCTCTGGAACAAGAGGGAACTGATTTGGAAGAGAACACATCATCCTGCAGAATAAAACAAAGATGCTGAGGATCTGAAACTAAAGCAGAAAGTGCTGGATAAGCTCATCGGGACTGGTAATGTGTGTGTGCACTCAGAAACAGAGTTAGCATTCCGAGTCCAGTCACCCTTCCTCAAAAATCAGACGTTTTACTGGTTTTCTCTCCGCAGATATTGCCAGACCTGCTGAGGTTTTCCAGCCATTTCTGGTTTTGATTCTGCAGAATGACCACCGTGGAAGCAAAATAAAACTGATAACAAATTGTCTGTGAAAATGTTTAATATTTCATTGGTTTGCTGTCTGCAAATATCAATAAACTGAAGCATCCATTTTGTTTGCAAGATTCCGTTCTTAATGCTACAATCAGGAAATGCATAAAGTGACTTTGTATTTATACAATGTCAGGATGCCTTAAAATGTTTTACAGCCAGTGAAGCGTTTTAAAGTGTTGGAGCAAAATCACCCAAACTTAGGGTGGCACAGTGGCTTAGTGATTAGCACTGCTACCTCACAGTACCAGGGACCTGGGTTTGATTCCAGCCTTGGGTGACTATCTATGGGAAATTTGCACATTCTCCCTGTGTCTATGGGTGTTTCCACCCACAGTCCGAAGACATGTGCAGGTTAGGTGAATTGGCCATGCTAAATTGCCCGTAGTGTTCAGGGATGTGTAGGCTAGGTACATTAGTCAGGGGTAAATGTAGGGGAATGGGTCTGGGTGGGTTACCCTTCAGCATGTTGGGCAGAAGGGCCTGTTTCCACACTGTAGAGATTCTATGATTAAACTGCAGTGATATGAATGACCAGTTCATCTGTAGGTTTTTATTCTAGGTAAGGGAATAAGTTTGGAAAATTCAACTACTACCACAGAAGCACAAATGTTGAACAATCCACTTCTTAGCAGGACTGTCCAATTTCTCCTATGACAAGCCTTATGCTCCAGTCATAGAGATGTACAACACAGTAACAAACCTTTCAGTCCAACATGTCCATGCCGATCAGATATTCTAAATAAATCTAGTTCCACCTGCCAACACGTGGCTCATATCCCTCTAAACCCTTCCATTCATGCCTTTTGAATGTTGTAATTCTTCCAGCCTCCACCACTTCCTTTGGCAGCTCGTTCCACACACACACACACCACCCTCTGCATGAAAAGGTTGCCCCTTACGTCCTTTTTAAATCTTTCCCCACTCACCTTAAATCCATGCCCTTTTATTTTGGACTCCCTGACACTGGGGAAAAGACCTTGGCTATTCACCATACCTTGCCCCTCATGATTTTATAAATCTCTATAAGGTCACCCTTCAGCCTTCAACACTCCAGGGAAAATAGCCCCAACCTATTCAACCTTTCGCTATTGCTCAAACCCTCCAAAACTGGCAACATCCTTGTAGATCTTTTCTGGACAAGTTTCACAACATCTTCTCTATAGCAGGGAGACCAGAATTAGACGCAGTATTCCAAAAGTGGCCTAACCCAATGTCCTGTACGGCTGCAACATGACCTCCCAACTCCTACACTCAATGCATTGACCAATAAACATAACTAAAACCACAAACTCTTGTCCACTGACCCATGTTCATTCATAAGGAGTATTAATGGAGTGTATATCCTTCAGTTTTATATTGTATTCAGTCTTAGAATTATAGAATATAATTCTAGCACAGAAACAGGTCAATCAAAATTATGAGTTGCACAGATGGAGTCCAGATCTAGAGGGCATAGGTTTAGGGTGAGAGGGGAAAGATATAAAAGCGAGCTAAGGGGCAACATTTTCACGCAGAGGGTGGTGCGTGTATGGAATGTGCTGCCAAAGGAAGTGGTGGAGGCTGGTACATTTAAAAGGCATCTGGATGAGTGTAAGAATAGGAAGGGTTTGGAGGGATATGGGCTGGCAGGTGGGACTAGATTGGGTTGAGATATCTGATCGGCATGGATGAGTTGGACCGAATTATCTGTTTCCATGCTGTACATCTCTATGACTCTATGACAGGGTAGACAGGAAAGAATTTATTCTCTTGGTGGAGAGATCAATGACCAAGGGGCAGAGATTTAAAGTAAGGTGTTAGAGGGGAGGTAAAGAAGACTGTTCCACCAAGAGGATGGTGGGTATTTGGAACTCACTGTCTGTAAAGGTGGTAGAGACAGAAATCCTCAAAATGTTTCAGAAATATTCAGATGTCCACTTGTGATGCTAAGGCACACAAGGCTATTGGCTAAGTGGGGGAATAGCTAGGTGCCTGTTTTTGTCTGGTACTGACTCAATGGACCAAAGGGCTGTTTTCTAAGCTGTTCTTCTCTGTAATGCTCTGGCGTGCTGTACCGGTTCTTAGCAAGAACTCATTAGTGCATAGTATGGCTACTTTCTAATAGTCTTGATTAATATTTGTCTTCAGATAATTGATTTCTGAATCTTTTCTACTAATGCTAAAATCTTCTTATACCCTCTATCCACACCCCTCTATTTCTGTCAAACCTCCTCCCAAGGTTTAGCTACATCTAATCAATTGTATTATGGTCATTTAAAACCTTTTAACATCTACAAGATAGTGAACAATCTCCAGTGGCCTTGTGGTAAACAATAGGATTTTGCCTCTTGTGTTCTGAGATTGCTGTAATACTTTATAATTTTGTTATGTTTTATCAACACATCAAATCATTCAGCATACTGTGCAAACTTTAATTTGCAATGTTTTCCTAGGTCAAGCTTCTTAATCATTCTGAAATAGCAACAGCAGTCAACCTAAAGGTTCCAATTCAATGATCCCATCACCAAAGGATAACTATGGTGGCAAACATTTTTTCATTCTTCTTGTATGAGTTGAGGGCATTTATTGTCCATCCCTAACTGCCCTTGAAGTGTCTGGCTCACTAAGTCTTTTCAGAGGGCAATTAAGGATGGATATGGATCTGCAGTCACATAACAAGCCAGACTGGATCAGGAGGGGAGAATTCCGTCCCTAATGATGTTGGGTTTTGGCACTGCATTAGGCTCTTTAGCCAGCATCTTCCAAAGCAACCACCATTACCATCTAGAAAGACATCCTGCCCCTCCACCCTCAGACCCCACCCCTCCAACCGTAACAAGGACAGACCCCCCCCCCGGTGCTCACCTTCCACACAGCCAAATCATCCGACGATATTTCCGCCACCTCCAAACGGACCCCACCACCAGGAACATATTTCCCTCCCCATCCCTATCCGCTTTCCGCAAAGACAGTTCCCTCCGTGACTCCCTCGTCAGGTCCACACCCCCCACCAACCCAACCTCCTATCCTGGCACCTTCCCCTGCCACCGCAGGAATTGCAAAACCTGCGCCCACACCTCCTCCCTCATCTCCATCCAAGACCCTATAGGAGCCTTCCACATCCATTAAAGTTTTACCTGCACATCCACTAATGTCATTTATTGTATCCGTTGCTCCCGATGCGGTCTCCTCTACATTGGGGAGACTGGGCGCCTCCTAGCAGAGCGCTTTAGGGAACATCTACGGGACACCCGCACCAATCAACCACACCACCCTGTGGCCCAACATTTCAACTCCCCCTCCCACTCTGCCGAGGACATGGAGGTCCTGGGCCTCCTTCACCGCCACTCCCTCAGCACCAGACGCCTGGAGGAAGAACGCCTCATCTTCTGCCTCGGAACACTTCAACCCCAGGGCATCAATATGGACTTCAACAGTTGCCTCATTTCCCCTTCCCCCACCTCACTCCAGCTTCAAACTTCCAGCTCAGCACTGTCCCCATGACTTGTCCTACCTGCCTATCTTCCTTCCACCTATCCACTCCACCCTCCTCTCTGACCTATCACCTTCATCCCCACCCCCATCCACCCATTGTACTCTATGCTACTTTCTCCCCACTCCCACCCTCCTCTCATTTATCTCTCCACCCTGCAGGGACTCTGCCTCTATTCCTGGTGAAGGGCTTTTGCCCGAAACGTCGATTTTCCTGCTCCTTGGATGCTGCCTGAACTGCTGTGCTTTTCCAGCACACTCTGATCTAGAATCTAGAAAGACAAGGACAGCAAAAAATGGGAGCGCCACCAGACACCATTCTGATTTGTAAATATTTCACCATCCCGTCAGTGTCAAAATCCTGGAACTCCCTCTGACTGGTATCCCACCCCTTTTCCTCAAGAGAAAGACTACTGTTTCCCAGATGCTATTAGTCCTGAAGAAAGGGTTACTGAGTCAAGATGTTAATTTGTTTCTCTCTCCACAGATGCTTCCCGACCTGCTGAGTTTCTCCAGCAATTTCTGTTTTTGTTTCAAATTTCTACTGTCTGCAGTTCTTTGTTTTATTCAAATAAAGAAAGTCTGTTCTACCGAAAAGCAACTGACATGTGCGTTTCTGTCAATGCCTTGCACTGAACTCTCAGGTCAGTAACCTGCTGCTCCCAGTTCATTGTTTAGCAAGATGTTTCCACTAAAATAAGACTCTTCTAAATTTTTGAAGATCACAATCCTGGAAACTGATAGCACACAAACATAGAGTAGGAAGCCTGGCCTGCATTGTATGATGGGTGTAGGAGTAGGCCATTTGGCCCATTGAACCTGCTCCATCATTCAATGTATTCTTGGCTGAACTGGTTGCAGGCCCCACTTTACCTTTCTCTCTGCCTCCCATGACCCATGACCTCCCTGTCTCACAAAAAAAATCATCATTTTCAGCTTTGAATTCATTCAATGCCTCAGCCACCAGTGCCTTCTGGGAAACAGAATTCCACAGACCCTCTGACAGGAAACATCTCCCTATCTGTCTTTTAAAGGAAATCTCTTACTCTTAAGACATTACCCTTCATTCCAGTCTCTACCATAGTGAGAAACATCATCCTAGTCTCCACTTAGGATCTTCTTTGTTTCAATAAGATCAATGATCATTCTTCAATAGACATAGGCCCAACCTTTCCTCAAAGGAAAATATCCCCCCATCCCAGGATTGAGTCGATTGGACCTTCTCCAAACTATTTTAGAGCAACTTTAGGTATCTTTGTCAGCCTGTTCAGACATGTCATGACACACAGAAACAGGAATTGCTGGAAAATCTCAGGAGGTCTGGCAACATCTTTGGATAGAAATCAGAGTTAACGTTTCAGGTCCAGTAACCTTTCCTCGGATGTCATGACACATCTCTGGAGCAGCTCAGACTTGAACCAGGACTTTCCAACCCAGAGATAGGGACGTTACCAATGCACCACAAGATTGTGCTCCAAAGTACCTGGATCCTTTTTTTTTTCAAATAAGGAGTCCAAAGCCGCACGCTGAACAATAAACAATCTAACCACCTGCACAGTGCGCGGGTGAACATGACCCGTGAAACTCAACAACAAATGTAGCTTGTCATCACAAGTTCTGAAACATTTTTCAATTGAAAGGTCCCTTTTCAAACGGATTAGGAATTACAGACCCTTGATTGGAACTCTGTCCTTGAAAGAGCTGTGGGGGTGGAGTCCTTTCGTATATTTAAGGCTGAGATAGATAGATCTTCTGTCAGCACAGGGATCATGAATTATAGAGAAAACACAGTTAAAAGGGCATGAGGAATATCAAATCAGCTATAATCTTACTTGAAATAACTCCACGAAGGCCGGTATCCCGTCACCAAGTGACCCTTAGTTTACACGTTCATAATACAATACACTGATCCAGCTCCCTCAGAGCCACCTCCTAGAATGAGCAGAGCACCTGACACTCCTGTCTATATCTGTCAGCCAGAGCTCCCTGATTAGACCAGATTAACAGCTCCAGCCAGGGAACTCATATTCCAGGAGATCTACTTGGCTGACCTCATTTTGGTCACTACACCACTGGACGGTGGAGGAGGCCTGAGGGGCTGAATGGTCTACACCTGTTCCTATTGCTTACGGTCTCTTCCATCCAAACTATTAGAATAACTATGATCTCAACTCATCCAAGCAGTGACACCAACAGCGTGGGTTCCATTCCAGCACCAGCTGAGGTTACCATGAAGGACTCTTCTTAGGAAACTCTCCCTTCGCCAGAGATGTGGCGACCCTCACGTTAAACCATCACCAGCCGTCTCTCTCTGTCTAATAGAGAGCAGCTATGGCCAACAGCAACTCCCCATGAGTTCTCTTGCAATGGGGACAAAGGCACCACATTATGCACTTCGTGTACCATCAATCACCTTGCACAATATTACTGTTCCTTCCTGACTCAGAGCCACAGGTTTAGCTGACGGTTGAGGGTGGGGCCCTGCTGTGCGCCTGGCAGCTGTTGCACCAATAGGTTGCAAAAGCAAATCACTGCATCTGAAGAGTGCTGTGGAGGGGGGGGGGGGAGGGTCTGTGTTTGTGAGGGAGATGATGCAGGGCTACAGTCTGTTAGTTTTAACACCTTCACATCCCCAGGTAATGTTCTGGGTGATTTATTCTCAGTACACAAGGAAGCTACTGTCCAAAAAGCACCATCGGTTTCTGTGTTCAGCCTGGTGCAGGGAGCAGCTCTCGTTACTATTGTACAGAGCCTGCTACCATGGAAATGGAGTTAGCCCAAGGGGGCGGAAACAATAGCCGGAGCTGCCTGCAGCTCAGTTCCTAGACGTCAGAGCTAGCTCTTGCCCTGTGTTCCGTGGTTTTATTTTAAGAATTCCAAAAGGATTTCGAGTGCACTCAGTCACCAGACGGACTGCTGTGTTACCCATTGACAATGTGACCTTGACGGGTTCGCTCCTTGACGGCTAAAGCAACGCAGAGGTTGGGGGAGGCTCCATTCAACACCTCAAACACCCCGAGGAGGAGCTGTCAATGTTGTCATCTCACAGTGCAGGGAAATGGCACAAAGGCGATGGCTCGTCAGTTTACCAGGGACTCGGATTGATGGCCTGGTTGCTTGCGCCTGGTTTATAAGGGGCTCTCATGGCACAGTGGTAGGCGTCTACCTCCGGACAAGAAAGTCTGGGTTCAAGTCCCACGCACTCCAGAGTTGTGTAATGACTCCCCTGAACAGGGTTGATCAGAAAATATCTGTTGGGACCCGAAAGGTGCTGAGTTCAGTCTTAAGTAGTCAGCCGACTCATCTCAGCCAAGGTGGCAATAATGCAATAAAGTAGGGGGGTGTGGGGGTGAGGACAGGGAATGGAAGGTAAACAGGTGGCACAGTGGCTCAGTGGTTAGCACTGCTGCCTCACAACACGAGGGACCTGGGTTCGATTCCACCCTCAGGTATCTGCCTGTGTGGTGTTTGCACATTCTGCCCGTGTCTGCATGGGTTCCCTCTGGGCGCTCCAGTTTCCTCCCACAGTCCAGAGATGTGCAGGTTAGGTAGACTGGTCATAAGAAATTGCCCCATAGTGTACAGGTTAGGTGGGTTAGCAATGATAAATGCAGGCTTGGGTTTGGGTGCGATGCCCTTCAGAGGGCCAGTGCATAATGGGCTGAATGGCCTCTTTCCACACTGCAGGGATTCTATGAATTCTCTAATTTCAAATCTAATGCTGATTTTGATTTTGTACAGCCGTAACCCTGTATGACTCGCTCTGTCTAAGCATCCTATGATCTGTAAGTCCTTAAATGTTATGACCTGCCTGTACTGCACACAAAACAAAACTTTTCACTGTGCTTAGGTACATGTGTCAAAGATAAATCAAATCAATTCAAATTAAATGATTCTAAATAAGATCTCTGTTGCTGCTTCAAACTGATAAACTCTTACTAGAAAGGGTTTTGGGGCATTTCCCTGTGAGAAAAGCAGAATGAAAACCATCTAGCTCTGAGTTAGGAAACCGTTTGCATTTACAAAGTGACTTTCACCACTTCAGAACGTCCCAAACCAGTTCACAGACAGTGACATACTTCTAGAGTGCTGTCAACGTAGAGAATGCGGTAGCCAATCTGCACACAGCAAGCTGCTACATATGACAAAGCGATAATGGCTTCATTCTAACCTGAACCTTGCTTTTGACAATGCTGACTGAGGGATACACCTGGACCAGGGAACTATTTCTCAGTGCTTCTGTGAAATGGGGCTGTGGGATAATTTACAACAATAATGAAAGGGCAGGTAGAGCCTCAGTCAAACACAACAAATCCTAATAAACCACAAACCAAACAATTAGTCATTAGTTTGGATTTTAAAAAAATCTTAGATGTTAACTCATTGTTGTTATGTTGCAGATAGTATCCTGGTGAAGGATAAAACTTGTTTGTGTACTTTGCCTTTAAGAGAGGTCACCTTTAAGAATTCAATGACTGTGGGTACAAAGTTATGACTCTGCCTGACAGTTGGTCTGCTATGAGTCTCCAAACTGGACACAGCGAATTCTGTTTGTTTGCTGTCCTGTCTGTTTCATAACTTATGCTGTGTTTTAATGTTTTAAATAAACTAGCCCATGGAGTTAATCAATCCCTGATGAGTGAGTGGACAACTACCACTAACATTAAAATAACTGGATCCAATCTTTTCACATGTTTATCAGCATTTATATATAAGGAGGACAAAATATCAAAAATCGAACAACACAAGCAGTCCTGTGTGAATGTGTTTCACCACGAGATTATGATAAACAGATCAGAAGAAGGAGGCAGATGGACAGCACCTTTGAAGTTTGGAAAAATCAAGAGAGTAGCATTTTCACAAGAGCAATATATAAAAGTAATATCAATAAAATAGAGAAGGTCAGCAACTAAAAGCAAGGGTAAAGGTCAGAGGTGAAATCAGAAAGAATACAATGAAGAAACCAAATTTTTAAAAATTGCTCAGTCGTTTGTCAGGAAACGCCAAGCAGAGAGGGGGAAATGGGTTACTGAGATTTTACTAACCAACATAATTTCTTGGATTTTTTTTCAATAAGGTAAGAATCCTTAGAGCCTAGGACAGAAAGAAGTACCTAACCCTCTTCCATCCTGAGATCAGAGAACCCGAGAGCAAGTAAGGAGGCCATTCAACTCATTGTGATGAAGGGCATTTGCCCAAAATGTCAACTATTCCAGCACCACCCTCTCGACTCTAATCTCTAGCATCTGCAGTCCTCACTTTCACCCATTCAACTCATCATGCCTACTCCAGCTCTTGGAGAGATATATCCGGTTACTTCCACTCTCGCTGCTTTTTCCTCATTGTCCCGCAGAGTCTCCCTTTCAAGAGTTTAGCCAATTACCTTTTGGAAGTTACAGCCGATTCTGCTACTACTACCCTAAGATTAGCTGTTGGAAAACTTTTGGAAACAATTCTGAGGACACAATCAGTCGCCACTAGGAGAGGTAAGGATAATCAACATGGCTTTGTGAAGGGTAGATCATCTCTGGTAGGTTTTTTTGAGGAGGTAGTGCAGTGGATGCATTCTACATGGACTTCAATAAGGCTGTAGATAGGATATTGCATGGGAGACTGGTCAAGAAGGGGTCATGGCATCCAAGGCAATTTGGCAAACTGCATCCAAAATTGACTTAGTGGCAGGAGGCAGAGTGTGATGGTCAAAGGTTGCTTTTGTGACTGGAAGCCTGTGACCAACAGGGTACTGCAGGGTTCAGTGCTGGGGTCCCTTGCTGTTTTCTGTGTACATTAACGATCCTGACAAAAATGTAGTAAGAATGATTAATACGTTCACAGGCAACTTGAAAATTAATGGCATGTTAAATAGTGAGGAGGAAGGTCTTAGACTGCAGGAAAATACAAACGGGGCTGGTTAGATGGGTAGAACAATGGCAAATGGGATTTAATCCTGAATGAAGTGAAATGATGTATTCTGGGATGGTTGACAAGTCACAAGAGCATACTATGAATGGTAGGAAATACAGAGGAACAGGGTGACCTTGGTGTGAATATCCACAGATCCTGGAAGGCAACAGGACAAGTGGTTACGTTGGTTAAAAAGGCATATGGGATACTTGCTCTTATTATATTACATTACCCAGACAACAGCTGGAGTACTGTGTAGCTCTGGTCACCATACTGTAGGAAGGATGGGACTGTACTGGAGAGAGTGCAGAGGAGATTCACCAGGATGCTGTCTAGGCTGGAGTGATTCACCTTTGAAGAGAGACTCATTAGGCTGGGGCTGTTTTCCTTAGAACAGAGATGGCTGATAGGGGACCTGATTGAGATGAATAAAACTATGAGGGGCATTGGGGGAAGAAGGCTTTCCCTTAGATGTGGGGTCGATAACCAGGAGAATTTGACTTGCTGGGCAGGAGGTTTACTGGAGATGTAAGAAAGGTTTTTTTTACACCAGAGAGTGATAGGAGTCTGGAACGCACTACGTTGTAGAGTGGTGGAGATGGTAACTATCACTATATTTTAGATGAACACTTGAGACAATATAGAACGCAAGGCTATGACAGACCAAGTGCTGAGAAATGGGACTAGAATAGCTAGGTGCTGGATATCCGATGCAGACACGATGGGCTGAAGGGCCTCTTTGCTGTAAAACTTTATGATTCTTTCAAACGTTGTATTCCAGATCATAACGACACTCTGTGTGAAAGAAATTCACTCTATCTCCCCTCCTGGTCTTTCACTCATTTTCAGTAGTGAATAAACCTTTACCCATTAGATTGCGTCAGGATGTGAGATATTCAACAAAACTCTGGTTGGTGTGGAACGTCCCGCAGCAGCATTAAAGCAAAGTCTGGGAATTCTCTCAGTCGGATGTTCCATCCTCAACTGACACCACCCGAAACTGATTAATCAGTCATTCACCTCCTGGCTCTTAGTGGGATCTTGCTGTGTGCGAAGCATGAGCCTCATTTGCTTACTGGACAACAATGACTGAACTTCAAAGGAGGAGAAAGTGAGGACTGCAGATGCTGGAGATTAGAGTTGAGAGTGTGGTGCTGGAAAAGCACAGCAGGTCAGGCAGCATCCAAGGAGCAGGAGAGTTGACGTTTCGGGCATAAGCCCTTCATCACGAATGAGGAACTTCAAAGTAACCTATCCCATGGAATGTTAAACACAGGAAAGGCTGCTATATAAATATAGCTTTATCTCAGTGTATCACAATTACTTTGACATTATGAAAACCAATCCAAAGAAAGGTCATATTGAACTCGATACGTGAACTCCTTCTCTCGCCATAGATGCTGCCAGGCCTGCTGAGATTCTCTAGCACTTTCCATTCTAATTACAACCACAATGATTACCATTTTCACCTTGGAGAATATTGTATTTCAGAGATTATATCTCAGCTGCCCATTATGACGTATTCCTGGTTAAAGTCTATCCAACAAAAACTGTATAATGTGCGGCTGAACATTTTCCCTTCCTACTGAAGGTATTAAAGCTTGTACAATGAACAGTTTTGGTCTCTTATCTGAGGAAAGACAAACTGGCATTGGGCGGGTGCTGGCAGGTGGGACTAGATTGGGTTGGGATATCTGGTCGGAATGGACAGGTTGGACCGAAGGATCTGTTACCATGCTGTACACCTCTATGACTCTATGAGTCTAAGGTTCACTACTTTGATCACGGGTGTGGGGGGATTGTCTTGTAGCGAGAGGTTGAGTAGGTTGGACCAATATTAATTGGACTTCAGAAGAATGAGAAGCAATCTTACTGAAACATGAAAGATTGTTAGAGGTCTTGACAGGATTGATGCAGCGAGGTTGTTTTTCTTTGTGAGAGAGTCTAGGATCAGAATAAAGGTAATACCCATTTAAGACAAAGATGAGAAGGAATTTCTTCTCTGAGATGAAAGGGAATCTGTAGGATTCTTTACCATGGAGGGCTGCGATGTTGGGTCATAATTATGTCCAAAGCTGAGGTAGATTTTTAATCAATAAGGGATTCGAGGGAAAGGCAGGAAAGTGGAGTTGAGGATTACCAGGTTGGCTGAGATGTCATAGAATGGCAGAGCAGATTCAATGGGCTGAATGGTCTATTTCTGTTCCTACATTTTATGGTCTGTTGGCCTTCAGGGATCCCAAACAATTCTTTGAAAGGCCTTGTTGCAACCAGGTTGCTCAGTATACTTAACAGAAACAAAGTTTCCTCAGAGCCAGCCAAGCAGATCTCAGCATTTTTAACTACACCATTTCTTCAGAGTTGAAATAAGTTGGTAATATTTATATACCAGGAGTGTTACATTTTTCCATTCACTCCTTTAATCAAAGAAGACTTATATAATTCCTTTCATGATCCCAGGATGTCCCAAAGCGTAGCCAATAATACCTAAAAAAAGCCTCTTGCAATATTGAAAATGCAATTAGCTAATACAGACACAGACCAATTTCTCAAAAAGCAATGGGATAATGATCAGATTATTTGCTTGGGTTCTGATGAAGAGTCATACTGCACTCGAAATGTTAACTCTGTTTCTCCCTGCACAGACCTGCCAAGTTTCTCCAGCAATTTCTGTTATTATTTCAGATCTGTGGCATATTCAGGTATCACCTTCGTCAATGCTGGTTGAAGAAGAATTAGTTGCAGGGACACTGGGAAGATAGCCCCCTATTCTTCCTCAAGTAGAGGCTGTGCAATCTTTTGCATCTGTCTGTGAGATCAAAGAAGGCTTTGGTCTGATGTATCACTGGAAAGGCAGTACCTCCAACAATGCAGCAATCCCTCTGTACTAACTAGGACCAAATGAGGACCGCAGATGCTGGAGATCAAGATTAGAGTGGTGCTGGAAAAGCGCAGCAGGTCAGGCAGCATCTGAGGATCAGGAGAGTCGACATTTCAGACAAAAGCCCTTCATCAAAACTAACTAGGAGTGTCAACCTCGATTCTGTGTTTAAGTATGTGGAATGGGACTTAAACCTTCTGTTGTGATGGGAGAATGCTCTTGCCTTTGCCGATAGCTAATGGAACCACAAATGCATTAGACGTGATGTCTGCTAAAATAGTGAGTGAGAGAATTTCACACAAATGAGTTAAGTGTTCCTCCACCAATGTCTGCTCCTGTAATTTCTAAGCTTATGTCATTATCACTGATCTTGGCAGCTCTGGGAACAACACTGTCAAAAGGATTTGTAAGTTAAGTGCTTTGAAGCCAATCTACGCTCATTCAGCATCACTTCTGATGCGCACCTAATTGCAGCCAAGAAGGTGCAGCTCTGCTTGTGAAGGTCATAGCTGGAAAGGGGGCCTGCAGGGAGGGGACTGGCTACAGGAGGGAGAAAGTTGCCCCTTGTGCTCATCATGCAATACTTCACCATCGCAGTCACTTGAACTTATTACAGGGCCACATTTCAAACATTCCTAATTGGCTGCAAAGTGTTTTCAGTCCTGAGGTGATGAGTATCATGAATGATTAAATTAAGAATAACTTAATTTGTTTCTTACTCTATTTAATGTTTCTGTAACAGTTTCACAGTCATAGGTTTGTAAGCCATGGTGATTTGACTTCTAAAAAACAATCATTCTAACTCAATGACACTTGATGTGTGAGCAAGTTTCAGACCACGGGTGGAAGTGGAGGTTTTGCAGATGTGGTGACTTCTTAAGACAAGAATTCTGCTCTGGGCAAATGCTCAAAGGCTACCCGCCCTAGTCCATTTTGCAATGTCACCCTTTTTAAGAAGAGGAAGGATCGATGAACTCGGCTAAAGCATCAATGATTGGTCAGAGATCACACAACACCAGGTTACAGTCCAACAGGGTTTATTTGAAATCACAAGCTTTCGGAGCGCTGCCCCTTCATCAGGTGCAGGAGCTTGTGATTTCAAATAAACCTGTTGGGACTATAATCTGGTGTCATGTGACTTCTGACCTTGTCCACCCCAGTCCAACACCAACGTATCTGATCAATAATTGGGCAGACGATCACTATTCACTCATATCCTTTCAGAAGCCAGACGTTTCCCAGTCTCTGCAATATTTTCAGTGATTGCGCGTCAAGGTAGTTTATATGCACTCGGCATAGGAACATGTTGCACAGTCTTACAGTGTGCCAAGACATTCTCGCTGGGCATTAGTGACCATTAGGGGTGAGGATTTGTGGTGCTGTGCATGCAAAGAGGGGATGATTGTTTTCAGCTGCACCCCAGCAATATCTGTCACTGCACGGTGTGAATCTTTGATCCCTGAATGCAGCAAACAATTTCAGCACGAATCTGGAAAGCAGAGCTGCATCTCCAAGTTGGCAACCAAGGATCTAAGTGAGGACATAAAATTTGACTGGAGAAAAGGCCATTCACTCCAGAGAAGTACTGTCTTTTACACTGTGTGCATAACTGACTCAATCCCTTCCCCACTTGACAGACTGAAACTGTCTTCCTAATTACCAAGTGATTTAAACAGATCGATTGACATCTACATAACTATTAAACCCCTTTTCTAAATGGACTATTGACCCAGTTCCCTTACCAAGGTGCCAAGTGACTCAGAATTAATAAGCCTTTTCTGTTTGTTTCCTCCACATGCACTCTCTCCGTTCCCTCACCTAGACGTCTGTGGAGGCCAAGTCCTTGAGTACATTTAAGACAGAGATAAAAAGGTTCTTGATTGGTTTGGGGATCAAGGGTTACAAGGTTGTATGCTTGAGAAACATATCAGCCACAATCGAATGGTGGAGCAGATTCAATGCACAGGATCACTGAGGAGATCTTGCCAATGTTGTCACTGTTATTAAACTTGCAACCGAACATCACAAAGGTGCTCTGTTTAGTTGTTATCACATGGTTGTTTGTGGAAGCTTGCTGTGCATAAATCATTAATTTGTTTCCCTACAGCAGCGACTACAGTTCAAAAAATAAAGTACTACATTGTCTGCAAAGTGGCAACCTGAAGCGTTGGAAGGTGCTATATAAATTCAGAAGTTTTTTTGGGAAAATCACCCGCTTAACCTTTTCAGATGGTGAGAGGATCCAACCTGTTTAATGAGATGTGACGGTACATTACAGTTCATTCAGGGTCAGTGTTGCTATGGCAACATGCTCGTTTTGGAACTATGGACAGCGATGGTACAGACTCCAACTTCCATTCTCTACCACAGAAGGCAGTGGAGGTCAAGTCATTGATTATATTAGATTTTATTTTAGATTTTAAGACCATAAGATATAGGAGCAGAATTAGACCATTTGGCCCTTTGAGTCTGCTCCACCATTCGATCATGGCTGATATGTTTCTCAACCCCATTTTCCTGCCTTCTTCCTGTAACCCTTGATCCCCTTACTAATCAAGAACCTATATATCTCTGTCTTATACACTCAATGACTTGGCCTCCACAGCCCTCTGTGCCAATGAGTTCCGGACAGCCGCCACCCTCCGGATGAAGAAATTCCTCCTACCTCAGTTCAAAACAGTTGTCCCTTCACTCTGAGGCTGTGCCCTAGGGTCCTAGTCTCTCCTTTTGGAACAATCTTCTCCAAGTCCACTCTATCCAGGCCTCGGTATTCTGTAAGTTTCAACTGAATCCCTCTCAGCCTTCTAAACTCCACTGGCTACAGACCCAAAGTCCTCAACCACTCCTCCCATGAAAAGTCTTTCACTCCGGGATCATCCTTGTAGTGTTTCTCTTGATCTCCTCCAACGTCAACAAATCCTTCCTTAGACGTGGGGTCAAAACTACCTGCAATGTTCCAAATGCTATCTGAGTCTTTACAGCCTCAGCATGTACACATCTGCTCTGGGGGAGGCATTAAGGTGTAATGGGAGAAAGCAGGATATGTTTCTCAGTGGAGAAAGCAGGAATTGCAATTGAGATAGAGGATCATATATGAACCCATGATCATATGGAATGGTGGAACAGGATCAAAGGGCTGAATGGACTATTCCTGTTCCTATTTCTGTTTCAAACCATTACCCACCTGACCAGGAATCCCTCGGACTCTCATCACTTGCCACCGGTGTGCGTTTAGCTCCTTATGTTGATCTTCCCCAGCCATCAGTCCAGGGTTTCTAGCTCAGAGGCACTATACCACCTTAGACAGGCTCAGTCGCCATAGCTACAGAAAAGGGGCAACATCTCAGCTCAGATCTGCACCGCAGAGGCGATGTGAAACACACGGTCTGTCTTCCCTCCAAAGGGATATTCAGCCCAGCTTCTCAGCCGAGACTAGAACCGAGGCTGATTGAAATATTCCACAAGACGGTACAAGAGGGAGCTGACAATCGGAGCAAAAAAAAGGCCAGTGTGTGTCAGATATGTCACCAATCTCCATTCTTGAACCATCTACCTCATCATCCAGAGCTGCTACTCCCAACAAGACAATGCCTACTGATGACCTATTTAAAAGACTCCAATCTCCTCAGACACCCTCATTGAAGGTTTACCCTTTCTAATGTTTCAAAGAATAAATAAATAAATAAATAACGGTGTTTATCAAACACATTTGGGAGACGCAGTGTGGCTGGGATAACATCTTTACGAACTGAAGTTACCTGCTAGCTGGTATGGCTGGGCTTATTAACCCTTTCCCCTGCGTTTTCTTTGGGGGAGGGGGGTATCATTGCAGATTTCACCCGGAGGCAAAAAAAAACCAGAACTCGCCAGAACAGATACAATGAACTGACTGAGAGGCTGCAAAAACATCCATTCCAACCCTTAACACTGTTATTGGCAGCTGACAAATCCATAGCCAGTTCGATGTGGGTCCCCTCATAATTTACCCCAGTTCCCCCCTCCCTAACCAGATCCCCTGTATTTAATGGTGCAATATGCAATCTTGCCCCCCACCACGGCAGGTGAATGCATACACCACGCTAGGAATATTGCTGCCAGTCCGAAATAATTACAATCCCACCATGTAGCCTTTCCCTAATGAGTTTCCCCTCCAGCCAAATTCATCCGATCTTCAAATCATTGTCATTTGCAATTATTTTCTGAGCATTAGTTTTAATGTATAAATTTAATTTCTCTGCGGCATTTCAATAGCGGGTCAGCTTCCCGTGTCCCCATCAATGGGTTTGGTTGAAATTCCGAATGAAACACTCACGTCTCTGAAGCGGTTCCAGTCTTTGATCTGCTGGCTGTACTGGGAGACCCCGGACAGCCACTGCCCATCCTCCAGGTAATTGTCCTTGCTGCCCCCTTTCTCAGGACTGTCCTTGTCCGCTGCTCCGGCCAGCAGCAAGGGGATCAGCAGGAAGTTCAGCGGCTTCAGCATCCTCCCAGGCCACACGGATGCGACTGCTCCCGCAGGTTGGTCGCTGTGAAATGCGAGCTGATTAAATCCGCGACTCTCCCCACCCCCCCCCCCCCCCTCCTCCCTCTCTCTAATCTGAGACTGTGCGAGCCTGCGCCTCAGTATATACGGCACCCATTCCTCCCCCCAACACGAACACACATACACACAAACACTGTAGGTACACGCACAAGACTGCAGGTACAGAGACACACAAACACTGTAGGTACACGCACAAGACTGCAGGTACAGAGACACACAAACACTGTAGGTACACGCACAAGACTGCAGGTACAGAGACACACAAACACTGTAGGTACACGCACAAGACTGCAGGTACAGAGACACACAAACACTGTAGGTACACATACAAACACTAGGTACACACACAACACTGTAGGTACAGAGACACACAAATACTGCAGGTACACACACAAGATTGCAGGTACAGAGACACTCAAACACTGTAGGTACACGCACAAGACTGCAGGTACAGAGACACACAAACACTGTAGGTACACGCACAAGACTGCAGGTACAGAGACACACAAACACTGTAGGTACACGCACAAGACTGCAGGTACAGAGACACACAAACACTGTAGGTACACGCACAAGACTGCAGGTACAGAGACACACAAATACTGTAGGTACACACACAAATACTGTAGGTACACACACAATACTGTAGGTACAGAGACAAACAAATACTGTAGGTACACATACAAACACTGTAGGTACACACACAACACTGTAGGTACAGAGACACACAAATACTGCAGGTACACACACAAGACTGCAGGTACAGAGACACACAAATACTGTAGGTACACACACAAACACTGTGGTACACACACAATACTGTAGGTACAGAGACACACAAACACCGTAGGTACACACAAAAACACTAGATAGACACACAATACTGTAGGTACACACACAATACTATAGGTACAGAGACAAACAAATACTGTAGGTACACACACAAGACTGTAGGTACACACACAATATTGTAGGTACAGAGGCACACAAATACTGTAGGTACACACACTACTATAGGTACAGAGACACACAAACACTGTAGGTACACACACAAGACTAGGTACAAAGACACACAAACACTGTAGGTACACACACAAGACTAGGTACAGAGACACACAAATACTGCAGGTACACACACAATACTGTAGGTACAGAGAAACACAAACACTGTAGGTACACACACAATATTGTAGATATAGAGACTCATAAACACTGTAGGTACACACACAATACTGTAGGTTCACACACAAATACTGTAGGTACACACACAATACTGTAGGTTTACACACAAATACTGTACATACTGAAACACACAAATATTGTAGGTACACACAATACTGTAGGTACAGAGACACACAAATACTGTAGGTACACACACAAACACTGTAGGTACACACACATTACTGTAGGTACAGAGACAAACAAATACTGTATATACACACAATACTGTAGGTACAGAGACAAACAAATACTGTAGGTACACACACAATACTGTAGAAATAGAGAGACACAAATACTGTAGGTACACACACATACTGTAGGTACAGAGACACACAAAAACTGTAGGTACACACACAATACTGTAAAAATAGAGAGACACAAATACTGTAGGTACACACACAATACTGTAGGTACAGAGACACACAAAATACTGTAGGTACGCACACAATACTGTAGGTACACACAAAATATTGCAAGTACAGAGACACACAAACACTGTATGTACACACACAAACACTGTATGCACAGAGACACACAAACACTGTAGGTCCACACACAATATTGTAGATACAGAGACAAACAAATACTGTAGGTACACACACAAAACTGTAGCTACAGAGACACACAAACACTGTAGGTACACACAAAAACACTACATAGACACACAATACTGTAGGTACACACACAATACTATAGGTACAGAGACAAACAAATACTGTAGGTACACACACAAGACTGTAGGTACACACACAATACTGTAGATACAGAGACACACAAACACTGGAGGTACATACACAATGCTGTAGATACAGAGCCACACAAACACTGTAGGAACACACAAGACTGTCGGTACAGAGACACACAAACACTGTAGGTATGCACACAATGCTGTAGATACAGAGACACACAAATACTGTAGGTACACACACAATACTGTAGGTACAGAGACACAAAAATACTGTAGGTACGCACACAATACTGTAGGTACAGAGACACACAAATACTGTATGTATACACAATACTGTAGAAATAGAGACACAAATACTGCAGGTACACACACAACACTGTAGGTACAGAGGCACACAAATACTGTATGTACACACAATACTGTAGAAATAGAGACACACAAATACTGCAGGTACACACACAATACTGTAGGTACAGAGACACACAAATACTGTAGGTACGCACACAATACTGTAGGTACAGAGACACACAAATACTGTATGTACACACAATACTGTAGAAATAGAGACACACAAATGCTGTAGGTACACACACAATACTGTAGGTACAGACACAATACTGTAGATACAGAGACACACAAATACTGTAGGTACACACAAAAACTGTAGGTATACACACAAATGCTGTAGGTACATACACAAATGCTGTCGATACACACAAATACTGTAGGTACACACACAAATGGTGTAACTGTACACACAAATACTGTTGGTACAAAGAAATATACAATTACAAACAACCATTGTAGGTGAACAGCCACACACTGAATATGCAAATACTCCAGATAGAGCCACCCTTACAAATACTCAGTTACTTAGACATACAAACACCGCAGATACACAGACCACAAACCCATACACACACCCACACCCACACAAACACTGTAGATACGGGCACCTATATATAAAAACCCTGTGGGTACACAACTACAAAGATGTATGCACCCAGACACCCTAGCTACATAGCCACACATATTTATGTACACAAACCCTCTCAATACACAGGCACATGCCTGCATACGCAAACTCTACGTACACAGTGTGTGACGCACAAACACTCTAGATATACAAACATACACATGAATTAGCATCTACAGACTGAAACAGCATGGTCAGACCAGAGAGGAAAACAATACAAAGATGTCAAACTGAAGCTGTAAAATTGTACAAGTATGTCAAAAATATAAGTAATTGCTCCTTCCTATTTGCAATATTGATTGCCAATTAGCACAGGAAATGATGAATAAATATCCACTTTAAAATATGCTTGTACTGCTGTTTGCATTTATGTAGATATGTTCCAGCCAGATCAAGAACAGAGTAGAAGATTTTGACTTACAAATCAGTTAGGGACAGAGGTGGCCATTCTGTACAGGTCCTGTTGATGAGAATGAAGCTGTTTGCCATAATCCACCTGCAGTTAAATCCCTATTCAGTAAGGGTTGTGGTAGTGGTGCGCTCTGGTCCAGTTAGCAGTACACTTGCCTCTGAGCGAGAAGGTTGTGGTTTCAAGACCCACTCCAATACTAAATCACAAAACTCAAGATTGATATTCTGTGCAGTTGTGAGGGAGTGCTGCACTGTTGAAGGTGCTCTCAGATATGATGTTAAGTCTTTCAGCTCTACTAGTAGAAATACAAAATAATCTTGGGCTATTTTTCTGAAGGAGAGCAGGACTTAGTACAATTAAAACATTTAAAGGGCATCTAAATGGGTATATAAATAGGAAGGGTTTAGAGGGATATGGGCCAAATGCTGGCAAATGGGACTGGATTAATTTAGGATACTTGGTCAGCATGGACGAGTTGGACTGAAGGGTCTGATTCCGTGCTGTACATCTCTGTGACTCTATCGTTTCTCCCTGGTGTCCTGACTAAAGGATATCCCTCGGCCAACATCACAAAAACACTAATCTACTCATTATCACTGTGCTGCTTATGGGAGCTTACTGTGCTAAATTTTATTGCTATGTTTCCACCATTGCAACATTCTTGACTTAAAAAGCCCCCTGGGATGTTCTGAATTCTTAAAAGCGCTACAGAAATACAAGTCATCTTCCATGGTTTTTTTTTCTTCTCTTTAGCGATTACAATCACGTACACATATACATCCTAATCTCTGTTTAGTCAGGAATGACTAATGTCCACTTTCTATAACAATTATGATCTGTGATATTTAGATATCAACCAACTTGGTCTGACATTGTTGGAGCAAGAACGTTTCTAGACAATTCCCTCCAAAGCCAAACTGTACAGTGTTTATGGTATATCACTGTCAGTCAGTGATATACCATAATTCCTGAAGAAGGGCTCATGCCCGAAACGTCAATTCTCCTGCTCCTTGGATGCTGCCTGACCTGCTGCGCTTTTCCAGCAACACATTTTCAGCCAATTTTGATTGTATCCACTTCTGTTCTTATTTTTAAACTAAACAATCATTTTGTCTGTATTTCACTTCTTTTCATCGAAGTTAAGGGCTGTTGCTCCTAGCATAGTGCTTTAGGAACATCTCTGGGACACTCACATCAATCAACCCCACCGCCCTATGCAACTCCCCCTCCCACTCTGCTGAGGACATGGAGGTCCTGGGCCTCCTCTACCACTGCTCCCTCACCACCTGATGCCCAGAGGAAGAACGCTTCATCTTCCGCCTCGGAACACTTCAATCCTAGGGCATCAATGTAGACCACCAGTTTCCTCATTTCCCCTTCCCCCACCTCACCCCAGCTCTAACCTTCCAGCTCAGCATCACCCTCATGACCTGTCCTACCTGCCTATCTTCCTTTCCACCTATCCACTCCACCCTCCTCTCTGACCTACGACCTTCATCCCCACCCCCATTCACCCATTGTACTCTTTGCTACCTTCCCCCACCCTCCTCTCTGACCTATCACCTCCATCCCCCCCCCTCCCATTCACCTATTGTACTCTATGCTACTTTCTCCCCACCCCCAACCCCTCTCATTTATCTCTCCACTCTGCAGACACCTTGCCTCTATTCCTGAGGAAGGGCTTTTGCCCGAAACGTCGATTTTCCTGCTCCTCGGATGCTGCCTGACCTGCTGTGCTTTTCCAGCACCACTCTAATCTAGACTCTGGTTTCCAGCATCTGCAGTCCTTGTTTTTACCTAGGCTATCATTCTAAACTAATCCCTGAATCATGGAAGCACCTTGTTGCTATTCTCTGAATCCTTTCACAGTGAAGATGAACAGCTATACATAGCTAGCTGAGGAATGACCGCAGGCAATGTGGTGATTGTCAAGTGTATGTTGGGCTTCTGTCAGGCTTCAAGAACAAAAGAGTGTAAAATAAGGCAGATACATTTCAACAAGAGAATTATTCAGGATAGTTTCCGGTTTCCGAGCAGAGGCTGCTATTCAAATGATTGCCTGTCTGCAAACTAGGATCTGAGACAGGATGGACTCGGTTTTAGTCCCTTCCACAGCCAAGTAGCCTTCCGACTCTCAATCTATGCCCGCTCAGGGCGAATGGTCATTTTAAAGAGACATAGCTGGTGTATGTCCAACATACACTAATTTAAATAAATGCCCTCAGGAGATGGGACAGCAATTGAAAATGGCTCAGCAAAATATCAATGGTATTGCATAGCTTTTTTTGTGCACTTTCATTACTTTGCAATGCTCCAGTGCAGTTCTGAGGGAGTCCTGGACTTTTATTTATTACTTCACAGAACGTGGGTGTCTCTGTATTTATTTCTCAGCCATAAGTGTCTCTTGAGAAGGTAATAGCAAGATGCCTTATTGCCTTATGTGCTTTGGTATCATATTTCTTCATAACACTCCAGTGAAGTTCCATAAGATGTTTTATCACATGGAGAGCACCGTACAAACAGTGTAAAATTACCAGAACCATAAATCCCACCCTTCCATCTCAACTGAGAGTATACAGT
This sequence comes from Chiloscyllium plagiosum, assembly GCF_037043375.1. Taxonomy (NCBI): domain Eukaryota; kingdom Metazoa; phylum Chordata; class Chondrichthyes; order Orectolobiformes; family Hemiscylliidae; genus Chiloscyllium; species Chiloscyllium plagiosum. Next base: position 7,795,258 of record NW_028270181.1, read on the forward strand.
CAATGGGTTGTAGGGGCACCAACTGTGTTATTAGGGAGGGATTTCCAGGATTTTGATCCAGCGACACTTAAGGAACAGTGATATATTTCCAAGTCAGAATGATGAGTGGCTTGCAGGTGGTGGTGTTTCCATGTATCTGCTGTCTTTGTCCTTCTAGATGGTAGTGATCATTTGTGTGGAACCCACGTTTGGAAGGTATTTTCCACAATGACTTGGTGGATTTCTGCAGAGCATCTTGTAGGTGGTACATACTGCTGTTACTAAAATTGGCAGTGCAGACAGGGCATGTTTATGGATGTGGTGCCAATCAAGTCGGATGTATTCCATCACACTCCTGACTTATGCCTTGTAGATGTTGGGATTCAGGAAGTGAGTTACTTTCTGCAGGATTCCTTACCTCTGACCTGTTCTAGCAGTCCGAGTATTTATAGATATTTTCCGAATCAGTCTGTCAACAGATGTTATTACACACCTCTAGAGGAGGTGGGATTTGAACCCAGACCTCAGAGGTCGGGACAGTACCACTGCACTGCGTGAGCCCTGCCACAATATTTATCTGGTTGATCTAGCCTGGTCAGTGGGAATGTCCAAGATGTTGGTGGTTTGGGGGGATTCAGTGATGATCATGCAATTGAAATATTTAGACTCTCTGAAACAAAAGCAGAAAGTGCTGGTGAAACTCAGCAGATCTGGCAACATCTGTGGACAGAGAAACAAAGTTAACGTTTCGAGTCCAGTGACTTTTCATCAGATGAAAGGCTAACTCTGACCTGCTGAGTTACTGCAGCAACTTCTGGTTTTGTTTCAGATTTCCAGCATCTGCAGTTCTTTAATTTTCGTGTTTTTATTTTAGTTAGATACTCTCTTGTTGGAGGTGTTCACTCCTGGTTGAAACGTTGGAGACTGTGTCTCAGGTGAAACCGATGCCTTGTATGATCCTCTCGTGGTCACAGAAGAGCCCATAGCCAAAGAATAAGAACGGTTTCCCCACTGCACTGACCAACATTAAATCTCTCAATCATCATCACTAAAAAAAAATTTGATAATGAAAGGTTACTTGAATGTTGACTCTGCTTTCCACTCCATAGATGCTGCCAGACCTGCTGAGTTTCGCCAGCAATTTCTGTTTGTTTCAGATTTCCAGCATCCATAATTCTTTGCATTAATGATCCAATTATTATTAGATTGCTGTTTGCTGGTACTTACTGTGTGCAAATTGACTGTTGCATTTCCCTCACTAGTGCTTACATTTCAAAACTATGTAACTGCTTGTAAAGGGCTTGGGATGTCTTGTGATTGTGAAAGATGTGATAGAAATGTGAGCCTTTCATTTTATATAGTCTTCCAGAGATATCCACACTATGAAGTGAAACAGACTGCCACAGATTTCGGCTGTAAGCTTATTTTGCAAGAACACATAAGTAGAAATAGACAAAGGACACATTGACATGCTGCTACAGCTCCTTTGTAAAGCACTGAGCCATTCCTTTAACTATTTCACAATGATTACCTCACCACTCCACATGCAATCTTCTCATCATGTTATTCATTCCATTCACCTGGGCTCGCTGAAATCTTAAGACCATAAGATACAGGAGCAGAATTAGGCTACTCAGCCCATCAATTCTTCTCTGCCATTCTATCATGGCTGATAAGTTTCTCAAAGGGTGACGTTGGAAAAACACAGCCAGTCAGGCAGCATCCAAGGAATAGAGAGTCGACATTTCAAGTATAAGTTCTTCATCAGGAACTTCTCAACCCTATTCTCTTGCCTTCTCCCCATAACTCTTGATTCCCTTACTAATCAAGAACCTATCTCTGACTTAAAGGCACTCAATGACTTGGCTTCCACATCCTTCTGTGGCAATGGGTTTCACAGACCCACCACCCTCTGGCTGAAGAAATTCATCCTCATCTCAGTTCTGAAAGTAGTCCCTGAATTCTGAGGCTGTGTCCTTCGGTCCTAGTCTCTCCTATTAGTGGAAACATCTCTATGCCCACTCTCTCCAGGCCTCTTGGTAGTCTATAAGTTTCATTGATCACCCCCTCATCCTTCCGAACTCCATCGAGTATAGACCCAGAGTCCTCACCTGCTTCTCATATGACAAGCCCTTCATCCCAGGCTTCATTCTTGTAAATATCCTCTGGACACCCTCCATTGTTCCTCAGATACAGGGTCTAAAACTGCTCACAATATTCCAAATGCGATCTGCCCAGGGAGTTACACAGCCTCAGCAGTACATCCCTGCTTTTGTATTCTAGCCCTCTTGAAATGAATGCTAACATTCCATTTGCCTTCCTAACTGTTAACTGAACCTGTATGTCAGCTTGAAGAGAATCCTATAGATCTGTCTGATAGTTGTGTTTTGAAACCAAAGTCATTCATTCTAGAATCGAAACCATGGACTGGTCCTCTGCGACTGTAACACATTATCGCCCTTTTGACTTTTCTGTCCCATTAAGGACAGCTGATCTAGTCATTGGTTGTTGTCCAGCCTTATTGGACTGCCCTTGTTTGGTTGCATTCCAACCTTTTTCAATGAATCAGTACATCTCCACCTGGGAAATCTTCCAAGAGCTATTATTTGTCTGTTCTTTTCTTGATATATATATATATATATATATAATACCCGTCTGTAGACATAGTGATGGAGTGGTGAGGTAATCATTGTGAAATAGTTAAAGGAATGGCTCAGTGCTTTACAAAGGAGCTGTAGCAGCATGTCAATGTGTCCTTTGTCTATTTCTACTTATGTGTTCTTGCAAAATAAGCTTACAGCCGAAATCTGTGGCAGTCTGTTTCACTTCATAGTGTGGATATCTCTGGAAGACTATATAAAATGAATGCCAGTGACAAATAGTTCAACCTCTCCATCACTTTTCTTGACTTGCCAACTGCCTCTACACTTGTCTGTCTGACACTTCGCCTTGGATAAGTCATAATTTTCTCCAACTCAGTCCATAATCCTCATAATGAACACCATTTCCTTCACCAGGAATTCTCTCTCAAACTATAGCACACTGTTTACATTGCTGGGATCCTCTTTAACTGTGAATATCCATCACTTGGATCACTTAAGTTTCACTTTCATTGTCTTGCCTGCCCCCATCCTTATCTTGGCTCCTTCATTGCTTACACCCTCATACACTTGTTACTTGCTCCTTCCTGACTTAACATCTTTTTCCTTCTGTAAGCTGCAATATGCCCAAAACACCACTGCTTCAAGTTGAACAAACTCTGGTTCTCCTGACCATTTGCAGACCTTCACCCAATGCATTAAAGCTCTGTCCTTTAAATGTACTCCATGGCCTCCCGATCTATGCGGTCTCCTTCAGTCTGATAATTGCTTTCAGATGTTCCTCTGACTCCAGACTTGAACATTCCTCTTTCTTTTCCCATCAGCCAGTTGTGGAAAGGTTTTGAGCTGCCTCAGTTCTATTGTGTCTGTATTCCTTCTTTAAAAGGTTCCATCTCAAAATCTGCCTCTTCCAATCTGCAGTCATAGAGTTATAGAGTAATACAGCACCCTTCAGCCCAACTCCTCCATGCCGACCAGGTTTCCTTAACTCAAATAGTCCGATTTTCCTGCATTTGACCCATATCCCTCTAAACCATTCCTATCCCTGTACTATCCAAATTTCTTTTAAAATGTTTGCCCTGCCTAATTTCTCCACATTTGCCTTAGCATCTATCCCTTACTCCTCATGCTGTTCCACAATGTTGGAAACACAATACGAATTCAGTTGTCATCATGATTTAATCTGAAGGATTGCTTTGAATTTTGTCTTTCTGCAGGGCTGAGTGTCACATATGCATCTAGGATTCTTGGTCAGCACCTTCCTCCAAGACAGACAAGAGCAACAGATGCATGAGAGATCCCCTCCAAGCCACATGCCCAACCACGATTAGGATTATATTGGCCATTCCTTCACTGTTGAGGGGACAAAACGCTGGAACTCACTCCCAGCACCACTGTGTACCAGATAGACTGCAGTGGTTTAAGAAGTTAGCTCGCTACAACCTTCTCAAGAGCAATTAGAAATGGGGAACAAATGCCGGCCCAGCCATTCGTTTATGTATCCTACAACTTTCATTTTTGATAAAAGTATAACATGCAGAGCCAGAAATGCTTGCATTTCTTGAATGCAACGACAAATCACAATTGCCAAATTTCCGGGGTGAATGCCCAAGTTCCTCCTCACCTTTGAGTCTTGCAAGCATCAGTCTTGTGTGTCAGTCCCAGGATTTGAACGCTTCTCGCATGTATCAACGACCAAAACCAGATGCAACATTCAAGGTCATAAAAAGTTCTGGAGAAACTCAGCATGTCTGGCATAACTGAAGAGTCATACTGGTTTCGAAATGTTTACCCTTGTTTCTCCCTTCACAGACTCTGCCAGGTCTGCTGAGTTTCTCCAGTGTGTTGCTTTTATTTACAATATTGAAGGATCTGCTCAATCTTTGCCCCTGTGTAATTTTAACTTGGCATCCTCTGAGAAAGCTGGAATAAATCAGCAGCAAGCTGTCTTTGTGCCACTTCTGATCATAATGGCAAGAAATTACTCAAGTAAAGCAAAAGTAAAGGCAATTTCTGATTAAAACAAGATTCGGAAGTTAAGTAAAAAGACAAACATCTTTCTTAAAGAGTGGCAAAACCAAGGATGAGATTTGATCATTACACAAATAATATTGTGCTGTTGAATCCTGATGATCACACAAGCCCTTTGCCAAGAAGTGCTCTTGGCACTGAAAGACTGTTGGATCTGAATTTCTATAAATTTCAGCTAAAATTGGTCAATTAGCAAATCTTTGCATCACAATTCATTTAGCATCCATTTAGAAATCCATTCTGTACGTAAACAACAGATAGCATTGAACAGAAACATATAGTTTGCACAGAAGGGATTAGAATACTAATGTGCAATTGTTTCTGAGAGAATTTTGGCAGCAGAATTGGTTGCGTTAAGAATATTAAAGGAGAATGGTTCCAAAGGATGTAAAGAGCTGACATATTCTTCTATGTATCCTACAACTTCCACATTTGACAAAACCATGCCATGGGAGAATAATCTTTATCTGAAACTCTCCTCTGCAAAAACCAGGAGACAAACACTGTGTATCCCACATTAGGCAGAAGCACTCCATCAATGTCAGTGACATGCTGTGAGATTCATGTAGAGCAAAACTATTACAGTTCGCTGCCATAAAGTCAACCCTTTAACAGAATGGAGGTTGCAATTAGTCCTCCGACAAAGAGCAGTTGAAAATCGTAAATGGAAAAGCCCACTAGGTTCATCAGCAATGCAGTGTATGCAATTGAAATTGTCAAAATGTAGTAACCATTTGAACTAGTTGTTTACTGCAGTGCCCAGAAATCCAAAGGGAGAAATCGATCATGGACCAGTATGAAACCCACACAAAACCAGTACAAAACCAGATCAAGATTCGCCGGTGTATACTGGTTTTTATCTGGATTGGTACTGGGGCAACATCTAAAATCTGGTTCCCTGTAGTTTTCATGAGTTCTCTTTATGGACACCATACTGTATCCCTGCATCATCCATATGAACACTATGTTCATCATCTCATTTGTTTTTGTTAGTTTTTATAAAGTTCCTGACCACTCTGACTCCCCACTCCACAATAATCTCCCCATTCTCCGCCCTCACAGCTCCTGCCCACCTTGACACCTCACCCAATTCCTGTCCCCACCACTCTCCACCCTCACAGCTCCCAATCGCCACTTCCCACTCACACATTCCGTCCCCACCACTCTCCACCCTCACAGCTCCCAATCGCCACTCCCCACCCACACATTCCCTGTCCATACCACTCTCCACCCCCACCAACCATTGGCACCTCCCTGAATCCCCACTCTCAAAGGCCGACCGCTCCAAATGTCAAGCTCACAATCCCTGTGCTCTCCAAATCCCTCACTGTTCCCAACCCTAACTTTCACAGATTCCACCCACAATTAGACTGTGTTATTGTCTTCATTAGGCATGAACGAGCTGTGGTTCAGGAAGTAGCACTCTTGCCTCTGAGTCACAGGTTAGTGAGTTCAGATTCCCTGATCAAAGGCTCGTGTTTATCATCTGGCCTAATGAGTGCAGTGCTCAGGATGTACTTCACTGTTGTGGTGCCATTTCTCAGGTAAGACAATAACCAAGAACCTCTTTACTCCATTGGATGGATGTGGTTGTCCTTTGATGTCCTAGCCAATATTTATCCATAAAAGAACCGTAGATAATCTGGTGATTATCTCATTGTTGTCACTGGGAGCTTGCTGGGTACAACGTTCTTGCAGCAGGTCTATTATTACAACTCATATTACACTTCAAGAAATGTGTCATTGATTGTAGGTCACTTTGGGTTGCACTGTCTGTGCAAGAATCTTTATAAATGCAAAGGATTCATGATATATATTAGTAATACTAATGGGGTTCTCCAAGAATGTCCAAATTTAGGCTTCGGGGTCAAATGTAGCTCCCTGCCAATCCAATTTTCAAAGCCTCAATTTGAACATTCAAATCACAACAGGTCCCTTAAATTTGCTCATTGGATGGGTCAGCATTTATTACCCATCTTTAATTGCCCTGGAAAAGGTAGTGATCAGCTACCACCTTAGACCATGGCAATCCTTGGAGTATAGGTACATGCACTGTTGTTAGGGAGGGAGTATCAGGATTTTGACTCTGAAGGAGCTGTGATATATTTCCAAGTCAGGACGGTGAGTGGCTCAGAGGGGAACCTGTCGGTAGCGCCGTTCTTTTGTATCTGCTGCTCTTGTCCTTCTAGGTGGAAGTGGTCAATGCAGGTGCTAAGGAGCCTTGGTGAATGTTGCAGTGCATCTGGACGAGTGTACACACTGCTCTTACTAAGCATCAGTGGTGGAGTGAATGTTGTCAGGTTATCAAATTGGCTGCTTTGCCTTGGATTATGTGAAACTTCTTCAGTGTTGCTGGTGGTGTATTTATCTGGCGAAGAGGAGAGTCTTCCATCACACTCCTGACCTGTGCATCTAGATGTGGAAAGGCTTTGAGAGACAAAAGTGAGTTAATCATCACGGAATTCCTAGCCTCTGACCTGCTCTTTTAACTACAGTTCTATTTCTGGTCAATACCAACTCCCATGATTAGTGAGTTTTGAGAAGATTTGTAGGTGGATGTAGGTTTGCTTGCTGAGCTGAAAGGTTCATTTCCAGATGTTTCGTCACCATACTCTTCAGTGAGACTCCAGCCAAAGTGCTGCTGATAATTCCTGCTTTCTATTTATATGTTTGGGTTTCTTTGGGTTGATGAAATTTCCAGTTCTTTTTCTCATGGGGTGATAGATGGAGTCTAACTCGATGTAAACTCGGAAATGACCTCACCAACCCAAAGAAACCCAAACATATAAAAAGAATGCAGGAATTATCAGCAGTGCTTTGCCTGGAGGCCCACTGAAGATGTTACCTAATATGGTGACAAAAAGTCTGGAAATGAACCTTCCAGCTCAGCGAGCAAACCTATATCCACTCCCAGGATGTTGATAATAGGGGGTTCAGTGATGGCACTGCTATTGAGTCTCAGGAGCTGATGTTTAGATCTTCTCTTATTGGAATTGGTCATGGTCTGTCACTGTGTGGCACTAATGTTACCTGCCACTTATCAGCCCAAGATTTGATCTTGTCCAGATTTCTCTGTAAAAGGAAATAGACTGCTTCAGACCTGGAGTCATGAATGGTGCTGAACATTGTACAATGAGTATCTTTACTTCTGACTTTATGATGCAGGGAAGTGAGGGTCATTGATGAAGCAGCTGAAGATGATCGAGACCCAGCTCTATATGAACCAGCATTTCAATGACCAGCTTAGCTGTAAGGTAACAGTAGTTACAAAACAGAAATTGCTGGAAAAACTCACAAGTCTAGCAGCATCTGTGGAGAGAAATCAGAGTTAATGTTTCAGGTCCAATGACCCTTCCTCAGATCTGAGAGTGGTAACAGTGGTTATGTTGCTTGACTAATAAGTGAGACACCTGGACTAATAATCCAGAGACCAGGAATTCAAATCCCACTATAGCATCTAGTATCAGTAAATTCAGCTAATGATTATATCTGGGATGGTGATTTGTTTAACCACTGGATTATCATAAAGACCCATCCCGTTCTCTAAAGTCCTTCAGGGAAGGAATTCAGTTGGCATTCCACTCTTGCATCTCTGTCTGGATCTAAGTTGGTTTGTGAGAGGTGTTGGCTCGGAAAGAGAACTCCCTTGCTTTTCTTCAAGTAGTGCCATGAGATCTTTAAATTGAACAGGGATGAGAAATCTGGAGCTTTCTCCTGCAGCAGACTGTCATACATTTCTCAATTTTACTCCAAAATTACAGCGTCTTTGGTTCTCATTGATCTTATCTCTGGAATTTCTTACAGTAACTCCTTCAAGATGCCGCTAACATTATCTATTTGGTTAAGCCCTAATATCTCATGGGGATTGGTGTCAAAGTTAGCCTGATAATATTGCTGCAAAGTGTTCTGGGTAGCTTTACTGCATTAAAAGCTCTAAATAAATGCAAGTTATTGTCAACATTGGGCAAACATGATTTCAAGACTGTGACCAATAAGATTTCTATTAGGTAAGGGTATGAAGACAGGGTTATGCAGTTCAGCCGTTATTCAATGATGTGAGTGGGGGAGAGCAGGCATTGTGAGGGAATGTCCTCTTAATGCGTGACCCTAAAGGATAGTCTGTACAGCAACACCACACTCCATTAGTGATGCACTGGAATTTTCTTTCAGATTCATTCATGGAATGTAGGCAGCACTGGCGAGGCCAACTTTTGTCACACATTACTGACTGCCCTGAAAAAGGTGGTGGAGAGTCACCTCCTTGACCCACTACAGTTTTTGGGATGTTGGGACACCCATGGTGCTGTGAGGAAGAAAGTTCTAGGAATTTGACCCAGCAACACTGAGGGAATGTTGATCTCAAGTATGGGCTGAAAAGGAGCTCTTTCTTAATCTGGTGACAGAGGTGCTGTCAGTTGAGGTAAACAGACACAATATTATCTCGACAGAAAGAAATCCACATTTCAGTATGTGTAGATGTATTTTCTGTGCAGCGCAAAGAATATTTCAGATATCTTCAGGCAGAACATCTTAACGTTTCTTCCTTCCTGCCAATTTTTCTCTGGCAATTTAAATATCTTAATAATTGATTCCAGTAAACATCAATCTGCAAACACTAATGGAGCTCCAGGAATTACATTGGCTCAAGAATTACTGTGGATCTGAAGACAGCTACAGGCAGAGTCAGACATATGTTAGACAGAGCTTATTGCACTGAAATGGTGGAAATTGCTCAGAATTAATTAATGTTGACACCAAAATGTAAGGAAGACAGTGATTTTTGCAGATGCTGCGGGAATACCCTAGGGCTTATGGACTTTGGAGACAGACTGTGACCTTCATTCACCGAATAAGCACGACAGACACACAGTAATATAAATTTAATATTATGATCCTTATCTCAGAGTATGGTAGAGTAGTCGTTATAATACTGGGCTAACAATTCAGACTGGGAGCTCAGAGGGCATTGTCGCAAGTTATAATTCAATATATGTGAAAACTGACTCCAGCTAATATTGAAAACTGCTAGGCTGTGATAAAACCCAAACTGCTTTATCAGACTCACTTCAGAGAGCAGAACTTGCACCCCAGTCCAACCTGACGTAAGCACGACTTCAGTCCCAAGTGACATGCTTGACTGAATGCTCCACGAGATGGACTAGCAAGGTAATCAATCGCCCTTTGGCCCATGAGCGTGGAACAAATAAATCAAACAGTAACATCCATCATCCGGCAAACAGACAACACTTACAATTTGATCAAGGTGCATTCAAAAGTTGGAAGTCCACAGCAATATGTTTCTAAAAAGAAAAATGGTCAGGATGCTGTTGTTACTGACCACTTACCATCCATTCTTAGTACTAGCCCTTCAGAAGTTGCTGAATTTTCCTGAATCGCTACAGGCTGTGTGGTAAAATTACTCTCGCAAAAGGTTGACCAACTATGCGAGTGCCTGTGTTTTGCAATTCTCTTTGGAGGATGGGATTTTGAGATTCATTGTCATCAGAATCTTAATCTCTCATTCCTCAGTGCTGGGATTAAAAAGATAAAAGTCACCATTATCCTACTGGACCACTGGATTGCTCTCTCACTGGAGAGTGACAACTGGTGGTGGTTTAACGCTAGAGTCAGCATGCCTCAGATGAGGGAAGAAGTTGAGAAGGAGAATCCTTCACAGCAACCTCAGCGTGTGCGGGAATTGTACTCTCACTCACCCCCATCACAAACCAGTAATTAGATTAGATTAGGTTAGATTCCCTACAGTGTGGAAACAGGCCTTTCGGCCCAACCAGTCCACACTGACCCTCCGAAGAGTAACCCACCCAGACCCATTTCCCCCTGACCAATATACCTAACACTATGGACAATTTAGTATGGCCAATTCACCTGACCTGCACATCTTTGGACTGTGGGAGGAAACTGGAGCACCCGGAGGAAACCCACGCAGACACAGGGAGAATATGCAAACTCCACAGTCACCCGAGGCTGGAATTGAACCCAAGTCCCTGGTGCTGTGAGGCAGGAGTGCTAACCACTGAGCCACTGTGCAGCCAACTAAGCTAACTTACTCCTTGCTGGGATTAGGAGTGAGTGAAGGTCCATAATGGCAGGAGCAGAGTCATTCAAAAAGGGGCGTCACTATTGCTTTCCAAAACATCAAGAAATTGCATCTCATCTTTCGTACTAGGCATTGTACAGTCAACCAACAATAACATTGGAGGTAAACCTTATTTCGACCTTAACCGTTGCTCCCACTCTTTCTCAGACAGTGGTTTACCAGCTCCACTGGAAGTGAGATGGGTGTGACTCAGACTGGGAAGCCCCTTCCATTCGTACAATTGCTGCAACAGCTAGACTTCTGGGTTCCACCCATCTTTCCACCACATACCCTTCTCTGAAGACAATTTTTAACATTTTCTCCACCCTCTACTATTCTCCTACAACTGTTCATACCTTCTCTCCTTCCTTCTGACATCCACTATTTAATTTGCCTTGTATTACTTTTCCTTTCTGTTATTTAAACCCCCCCCTTTAGCCTGTCCCTGCACTTGTTCAAATGCTCTTCCGGTTCTGATGAAAAGTCATTAGCCTGAAATGTCAACACTCTTTTACTCTCAACGGCTGCTGCCGAATACGCCAAGTGCTTTCCAGTGTTTTGTTTTTCATTTCCTGCCTCCGCGTTATTTTGCTTTCGATTCCACCACTTTTCCCCTGGCTGCTGACAGAGTGACAGTGATGACGATAATTATCTTCAATTCATATGAACTTATCGAACTGCTGAGGGAGGCAATGTGGCAGCTAGGAACAGCAGCAGCGGCAGAAAGCTCATTTGTTTTAGCTGCTGCAGCAGATGGTGGTTTGGCTGCAGATTGGATCTAATGATGCAATGAAAATGTAGAATTGCATCGAGAGTTGGTTCTGCAATGGTGCCTTGGGTCCCCGACACGGTGGAAATGATCCCTGTTGATATCACAAGGTGGGTTTGATGACAGCTCAAATGACAGATACACTTGTGATTCAGACTATGGCCACTAACCACCTCCAGCACTCCGAGAGAGGCAGAGGGGTTTAAGGAGAGTTTGCCAGAGGTTAGGTCCCAGGCAGCTGGAAAACAGAGCAACCAAAGGTGGTGTAGTTAAAGCATGTACAAATGGCCCCACAATGGATATACTGCACAGCGATCTCACTTTATTACAGGGCTGCAGGATGGAGAGAGAGAGAATGGTCAGAGAGAGAAATTTAAAAACAGTGATGAGAAAGCTACAAGTGAAGCATTGCCGGAATAGGAGCAAAGGCTACACTTCAAACATATGCAAGGAACAACAAACCACTTTGTGGCATCCATGACCATCTGCCCCTGTGGTGCTGCATCGCGCTCTCTATCTTTACAGGCACATTTGGAATAAATTCGCAATAAATTGGAAGAAAAAAACCAAGCTGATTTCAGTCCAGTCCCCCTTTGATGTTCACACATCTGACCACTAGGAAGGCAGTGAGAGGACCTAGCCCCAAAAGGGTGATGTTCAAACTGCAGCCAGTGTCCAAAAGGAAGAGTCTTTCTATTCAACATTATAAAGGTCAGGCACGGGCATTCTAACAGTATCAAATTTCATATTTGTTTTGTCCAGTTTAAATTTGTCAGCTTGCATTTTCAGGAAAGGGATTATTTTTTGGCACATCCATTTATTGGTGAATAAATCCTCAATCAACGCACTAGGATCAGCTAGTGCCTGCAGTGAGAATTTGGAATTTTTAATGCGATACTTAACATGTGACACACAAAACTGCAGTGTACATCTACGTGTCCACACAGTTGTTTATAATTCCAGATTTTATTGAGGGAATTAGGCAAAGGGAACCCTTTAAAGGCTTTAGTCACAGGGTGTGAATGTGTGAGAGTGAGAATATGTGAGAGAGTGAGAGAATGAGTGTGTGTGAGTGAGACAGTGTGTGCGAGACAGAGTAGTACGTGTGTATAGCTAGTTGCAGTGACCTGCATATGGTCAATAATATGCACCATTTAATTCTTTCCTTTTCCCTCCAGGGAACCTGCAGTGTACAGTTCGGTTCATATTTCCAAATGGTTACCTTGCACCTTGCCCTGGATTTTCACAATTATGCCTGCTGTAGGACAAGAAAAGACAAAATCCCAAAAGAGACTAAATTCTGCAGGGAATTAGGTTAGGCTTTGCTTGTCTGCAATGATTTATTTGCTACACGATATCCACATCTGCCAGGCTCCACTATTACCTTATCACAACACAATGCGACAAAGTACCTGCTACAACCATTCCACAGATAGACAGACAGACGCTTATAGCAATCAGGGGATCAGGTTGAACAGGAACACCACTCTGGTCTCTGCATTTTGGTTCTGAGAGCAGTGTGGACGGACAATGACCTTAAAAACAGCTTCCCTGGGCTGCTGGCCCCAAAGGGACATCCACAAAATACATGTGGCCAATCTCAATTCAGTCCAAATTGAAAATGAAAAGGCAATCTGACTCAGGGAGCGTAGAATGACTAAGGCAGGGTAGGGAAAATAAAATGTCAAATTGATGCAGCACGAAGGTATTCTCTTGAGGTGCAGTACTCAAAATGGGCCTTTACTTTTGACCACATTACACTTGAACTGCAAGTTGATTTGAGCAAACTGGAAAATGGGCCATTTTTAACATGGACACATCACCCCGAACCAATAAGCATTCAGCAGAAACTTTTACAGTAAAATATTTGCAGGATAAGTCTGGGATGACTTTTTAAAAAATGCAAGGGGCTTATGATGTGAAAACAGGTCTTCATCTCCAGGCACAAATATATCATCACCACGGTTCCAGTAACACGTTCTTGCGAGGTCACACCTTAACTCCAGAAAAAGTAACCCTGATGAGAACGAGATGGGCCAGTGAGTTTGTCTCGCTGTCTGTTCAAGTTGTGTAGCAAGATTCATCTGGCGGGGGGACATTATGCTGGAGACCTGTCATCCAACACTTCCAATTCCTTAGGAGAAGTCAATGGCACCAGAAGAAGCATAGAATCCCGAACTATCAGTGGAGAACCTCTGGGAGGCATGCACAGCATTCAACTCCACTTCACCAAAATGGTAATTTTCAAACTTCTGCAACAGAAAATAAATAATTACTATCTGGTACTACAAAAGGGAGTCATTTGCCTCTGTAAAAATAATCTGTTTGGTGTAATACAGTGTGGAAAAAGAAAAACTGTTCCACTCCAAACAAGAATCATGTACAACTACTAAAGTTACATGATCAACATTCAACGGGTTAGCTCAACATTCAAATGTAATACCGAGGGAGTGCTGCAATACCAGAGATGCCGTTCTTTCAGATGAGGCATTAAACTAAGGCCCTGTCTGCAATCTTAGTTAGACATAAAACTTTCCATTGAAAAGAACAATAGGAGAGTTATTCAGAGTTTGCCTTGCCACTTTTTATTTCTCAATTAACATCACTAAAAACAGATTGACTGGTCATTAGGGATGGCTAATAAATTCTGGCTTAACCAGTGGTATTCTATGAACTAATAAAAAAAATTAAATAAAACTCTGATATTTTGGAAAGACTTTGCATGCAAATTGGCTGCTGTATTACAATAGCAACTGATTTGAGGAGAATTGGCTGCAAACTATTTTGGGTTATTGATGTAGTGAAAGATGCTATGTATTCTTATTTTCTATAAATCCTTACAATGCTGAACAAATAGGAAGTCATCGAGGTTAGATACTGGGAATATAACTTTCACCCACAGACTTTCAAACAGACCTCCACAGGATAATCCTTGGAGGTTCATTTCCTGCTCTGATTTCTATGTCTGATGCCTGACAAACAGCAGTGTCCGCAGAATTTTGTATTTTGCTTGTATCTGTTGAATTGTTCCTCTTGTGCTTTGCTAATAACATCGATTTTCACAAAGACAGCAGTTTTCTCTTGGGCTGCTGCTTCTTTTGGAAGAGAGGTCAGAGGGTCTCCAAGAATACATCAATATACTCAGAAGATCCTTTACCATACAATAAAAGCCATGACTTTAACAATTACACTGTGCAACACCCAAAATCCTCATTCAGTTATACTTGAACTTGAATTCAAAAGTTTGATCCTTCTCCTACTAAACTGAAACCGCTTTACATGACAGACTGCCTGAATGGCTTGTCATTATGCATTGCTCATGCAATTTTAAGTTGGTGCATTAGTCTTCACTCTAAAGAAATTGGAACTTAACACAACACATGGAACAAGAAATCCTGTGTGCACGGTGCGGTTCTGGTTTCCTTAAATAAAAGTGGGTTGGGCAAGTTGGACCCTTTTCCATTAGAGTTTGGAAAAATAAGAGGTAATTTTGTTGAAACCAACAATATTCTGTGGTGAATTGACAAGGTGGATGTTGACAGGATGTCTCCCCTGGGAGAGGCTAGTTCTAGTTGAAAGATCGGGGGCTTCCATTTAAGATAGAGATGGAGTGAAATTTCATCTTTCAGAGGTTGAGGATCTTTGGAACTGCTTTCCATAGAGTGGTGGAGATGGAGTTCTTGAATATTTTAAGATAAAAATAGAGAGTTTTAACTAACAAGGAAGGCAGTGGGTGGTAATGTGAAGTTGAGGTCCCAATTAGATTGGACTAGTCTTCCTGAATAGCAGAGCGTTAGCTAGGTGCTAGTCGGTGATGCAGCATGATGCCAATATGGTTTCATCTCTCACACTGGCTGAGGTTACCATAAAGGATTCTCCTTCTCATCCTCTCCCCCTGCCTGAAGTGCAGTAACACTCACCATCAGTTGTCTTTCTCCAGAATCACAGAATCCCTACAGCGCGGAAGCAGGCCCATCGGCCCATTAAGTCCACACCAACCCTCCAAACCACATCCCATCTCGACCAACATATCCCTGCAACTCCCATGGCTAACCCATTTGGCCTGCTGTTCCCTGGACGCTATAGACAATTTCAGCATAGCCAATGAACCTAACCCGCACATCTTTGGGCTGTGGGAGGAAACCAGAGCACCCACAGGAAACCCATGGGGAGAATACGCAAACTCCACACAGATAGCTGCCCAAGTTGCAATCGAACCTGGGTCTCTGGTGCCGTGAGGCAACAGTGCTAACCATTGAACCACTGTGCTAAATGAGACAGCAGCGCTTTGTGCTGGTAGGATTATGGAGACTTTACCATTACTGAGTGCAAGAACAGGCTACAGGGGCAAGTGGTTTACTTCTGCTTCTAATACATGTGTTCATATGTGCAATGAGCTTGGTTTAAAAAAAATCACTCAATTATATTTTAACAAATTATTTTAGTTTTTCTCCATCAACTTAAAAAATTAAAGTTACTCCATTGGAAATAACATGTGAAACAAATTTCTTTTAGATGCAACTTCCTTCTTATTTTGGGCACAATGTTTTGGTAAAACCATTTTAGGGCCCTGAGATTAACAAATTGGGACTAAATCAGATTAGCTGGTTCATTTTCAGCAGAATACAAATTCTTTCAGGCAGAGTCTCTCACATTACACCAACCTGCCTAAAATGTTATATCAAGCATTTCAATAGTTAAAAATCATGGCTTGGTAGCGGTATCATAGAAAATTTGAACATCTTACAATGTGGGGGAGTTGTGACAGCCTATAGTACAAAAGCTGCTAATTATACTGAAAGCAGTTAGACAAGATTTGCAATGAGTTCTCAGAAATCAAAAGAGGTTGACATTAGAGGTTTATAAAATCATGAGGGGCACAGACAGGGTGAATAGCCAAGGTTATTTTCCCTGGG
Source organism: Chiloscyllium plagiosum (assembly GCF_037043375.1). Classification (NCBI taxonomy): domain Eukaryota; kingdom Metazoa; phylum Chordata; class Chondrichthyes; order Orectolobiformes; family Hemiscylliidae; genus Chiloscyllium; species Chiloscyllium plagiosum. The sequence continues at coordinate 7,811,650 of NW_028270181.1, forward strand.
GTGGGGGGGGGGGGGCAAAACTAGAGGGCATAGGTTTAAGGTGAGGGGGGAAAGATTTAAAAGGGGCCAAAGGGGCAACCTTTTCATATAGAGGATGGTGTGTTTGGAATGAGCTGACAGAGGAAGTGGTGGAGGCTAGTACAATTGCAACATGTAAAAGGCATCTGGATGAGTACACGAATAGGAAGGGTTTAGACAGATATGGGCCAAATGGGACTAGATTTTTTATAGGATGTCTGGTTGGCATGGATGAGTTGGACTGAAGGCTCTGTTTCCATGCTGTACATCTCTAAGACTCTACTGGGCAGCTGCTTCTAACTAAACTGGCCATCCATCAACCACGAAACTTATTTTTTTTAAATCCCGAGATCATTCAACATTTATTACTCATCTTTACTTTCAGGTTGGTCATCCAAGTTCAGTCAAGGTTGGACTTTTGTAATTTTTGAACATTAACAAAATAATACTATTCTGTCACCAGGTCAAGGCAGGGAGAAATTGGGGACTGCAGATGCTGGAGATCAAAATCGAGAATGTGGTGCTGGAAAAGCACAGCAGGTCAGGCAGCATCCAAGGAGCAGGCGAATCGATGTTTTGGGCAAAGACCTTTCATCAGGATTCTCCTGCTCCCGATGCTGCCTGACCTGCTGTGCTTTTCCAGCACCACACTATCGACCAGATCAAGACACCTCATTAAATTAATTACATTACTGAGTACAGAATCTATTGTCCTGGCTAACGTGACAAGTCTTTCTAATCCAAATGATTGATGGTATCTCCAGAAAAGAGAAAATGCAATCAAGACTAATTTGCTCATGGTGCTGAGGAACTCAAACTCCAAAGCACACAAGTTAAAATTAGAGTTTAGGGTTTTGTTCTTGAGTCATGGTTGACTTGAAACATTAACTTAGTTTTTCTCTCACCACAGGCATAGACAGATGTGCTGAGTCTTTCCAACATTTGCACTTTTTAAGACAGGACTGCTAATGGGCAGTTGGAACTCGTTCACCTCAAGGGCTTCAGTATTAATTATTAAAGGAAGGATATGGAATCTCATGAGATAAAATGAATGAGATTTTGGAGAATTAGGGACATAGCGGCCAAAGGGAAGAACTCACTGGATTAAATGAGCTTCTGCTGTTCTGAAATCTCGCTCTATATTTACACTGCCCATTTCTGATGACACTTGTCTGTACAAGGAATACAAACGGCTCAATTTAATTCAGTACTTTCCTTCCCCACTGGTTTAATGAGATTGACAGAGGATATATTTTTAAAATAGAAAATGCAGGTTAATAAGATTCACCCACGGCAGCAGCTGAAAGAAATGAACTCCTCGACTCAGCTGCTATTTCAACACAGAATTGTTTAAACTCAATGGCACTTCCAGCCAAAGGCTGAGACGCCTGAGAAAATTCAAAGCTGATCATTCCAGGTCTGTTGTCGTCAATGTTGGGCCACCCATAGGGGACAGCAAATTACACACCAGAGGGAGCCTCATCACCAGGCCTTCCTCACAGAGCTCAAATAGGTACACTTGCTTTTTTTTTACTGCCTGCAATTGCTTTGATGGAATACACACTTTCCTCATTGAATGCAAAAGAATTGCTCTCCTGCTGTTCTAATGCCATGGTAGTGAATGCATGTCATACAAAAAAAAATGTTTATCGATTTATAGAATCTGGTGCCTTATGGGCATTTGTCACATTTCAAAGTGCCATGCTTGCAAACTGGCTGCCTCAAATCTCAATCATACAGCCATAACCAAACAAGTATGGAGCGAAATAAAACAGACAAGTAGCATCTTAAATCACATCAGTAAGATGCAAATTGCTCCCCATATATGCTTACAGGAAATTCAACTTGATGGCTTTATAGATCAGATTATCATATTATGATACACTGTACATTATATGGTATATAATTTTGGTCCCTTCTAGCACAGTATCACAAGGATGAGAGGGAGCAGTTTTTAAAAATAGAAAAGCTTTCATAGGACACAGGGACTGTGTGCAGGACCTGTATTTGTTACCAATCCCTCACCGCTGTTGATAAGATGGTGGTAAGCTGACGTTTTGAACAGCTGCGGTCCATCTGGTGTAGGTAACCCACTGTGCTGTTGGGGAAAGGGATCCAGCATGGTGAACCAGGGACAGTGAAGGAACAGCAATGTATTTGCAAGTTAAGATGAAGTGTGACTTTGAGGAGATTTTGCAGATAGTGGTGTTTCCATTCATCCCCGTCTAGGTGGTACAGTCTGTGGTTTGGAAGGTGATGTTGAAGGCACCTTGGTGAGTTCTTGTAGTGTGTCTTGTAAATTGACACACATTGCAGTCACAGTGTTGAAAGGTGAAGGAAATGGATACAATGTCAGTTAAGTAGGCTGCTTTGTTTTAGATGGTGTCAATCTTCCGGCTTGTTGAAAACAGGTTATCAGGAGGTGACTTACTGCAGAGTCTCAGAACACCAGAGGTGCAAAATTTAAACAACATTGTACTCACTGAATCATCACTATAGAGAGAGAAAAATATTACTAACTCAACAAAGTAAGAAAGCTAAATTCAACAATGCTCAATACAGCGGTGGGGTGAGAAAGATTCAGAATGACTGAATGCAAGAAACAACTTTTGTGGCTGCACATTGATTCTATAACTTGGAATACTTTTCTGGTGACAAGTCAAAAGCTGAGTGTAGGGTACAGATAGGGAAAGTATATTTAGCACAGGAGCTGTGTAAAGCCATTGCTGTTCCACTGGATTCAGTGAGCAAACCAAATCAGGTTATCTGTTAGCAACAAGCTCCAAAAATGTCACGCTGCATTCTGATGCATGGTAAATCTCTCACAGATGGTGAACTTATCAAGAGTGTTACGCAGAGTAGTGCTGACACGTTGTTCGGTGACTCCCCGACAAGGACAAAATTGTGCAGTGCAGTGGGGAGCAGAAATGCCTTTTGGTCAAAATACTGTGAAGGACAAGGTCCAGTGCAAATCTAAAAATACCAGTGAACAATTCATGATTAGTTCGCAAACGGTTGCTGTTTGCTCACTGTGCTTTGATGGAACTAACGACGTGACTAACCAAGACAGAGACTGGAAGTGAATGTCAATTTGCAGCTGGTACAAAAACACTTGCAGAATAAATAAAGCAGTTCAGCCCACTGGAAAAAAAATACTAGGATCACAAATTGTTTCTGGGATATATTTATCAGTGAAAGGATCAGCTTCCTGATTTTGACAAGTGAGGAAGTTAGGTATTCTGTTGACCCTCTCCAGTGCTTACAATTGTCAGACAATGGTGAAGAATCTGAAGACAGTAATTAACAATCACAAATCATGGTGTGATTCTTGCTCTGAATTACTGTCAAGCACAAAAATTTGCTGATTCTCATATCGCCTCAGTTGGGTTGATCGGGGCAAATGGTTTGTGGTATCAACTTGCTTGGCACAATGGATTTGGAGAGTAAGAGATGAAAATCATCACAGTTGACTTTCCACAGATTAGCAAATGTCACAAGATACTGCAGTGAACTGAAAAAAAATGCGAGACTGGGAAAGCAACTAAGAATGAAGACAGATTTTGCAGAAAAATATGGACATAAAATCTGTGAAAACATGATTAGAAATCAGGTTGTGCAAACAAAAGTGCACACAGATGAAAAATAATTAACATTATAGATAGTAATAAAATGAAGAGAAATTTTATTCAATTTAGTGATAAACAGGTCATCATTAAATAACCTTGAACACTGAAAACATCTGAAGCCTTACATTCACAGATAACTCACTCTCAAAACCACTTCTACGTGAAAAATGCCTCATTTACTTAAGTATTAAGGCAAAAGTGTAACAGCTTTCCTGCAAATCCAATAGATATACGCAAGGGGTAGATAACATGGATATCCCCCAGGAGAGTTTGTCATATTTCAGTGCTCATTACCTGATCTTGCAGCTGCTCTCCGCATTATTCCTTAGAGTAATTTCTACATCTCTTACACTCACCAAGACTCTCAAATAGAATTGCACAGCCGAGTGCACAGAATAGTCGATTACACATCGGTGTTAAGGTCAGGCTTTTAAAGGTAAATTTTAACTCCACTGCTCTCTCAAAACGAAATCTCCCGAAGATGCTAGCCCCCTCATCAAGCAGAGGTCACTACACTGGCTCAGGTACATTTGCAGATGGATGATGTACATACACACAATGATTTTTTATATGATGAGGTAGTTAGAGACAAATGATCAGGTGGACACTCAAAGCTCTGCTTGCCAGCATGACATGAAAGTCCTACACAACCATTTTCACAGATATGAATTATTAGCCAATAATGGGCAGCACGGTGGCTCAGTGGTTGGCACTGCTGCCTCAGTGCCAGGGACACAGGTCCAATTGCAGCTTTGGGTGACTGTCTGTGTGGAGTTTACACATTCTCCCCATGTCTGCGTGGGTTTCCTGCAGGTGCTCAGATTTCCTCCACACAATCCAGAGATGTGCAAGTTAGGTGGACTGGCCACACCAAACTGCCCATAGTGTAGGCTATGGGTGGGATAGCCATGGGAAACGTAGGTTTCCGGAGATTGGGTTGGGACTGCGTGGGATGCTCTCTGAGGGTTGGTGTGGACTTGATGAGCCGAATAGCTTGCTTCCACTCTGTAGGGATTCTGTGATTACGAAAGGGAAATGGGCAGTGTGTCTGGGTCAGTATGCATCATCATCATCATCGTGATGATTACAGCTGTTTGTCAACAGGAACCAATGCCAAAAACAACACATGTGGTAACCACTTCACAGGCAGCATCTGCGACCAATCTGCCTCGCTTCTTCAGCCATCAGTAAAAATGCACCATTTGAAGCTGCCCCACCCATGGGCTTTAGTTTGCTGTATGCCCATCATGAAGCTCATCATTTCCGAAGGGCAAGGGAACAGCCAGCAATCGTTGGACACATCAGTACCAGCAACTTGGGTGAAAGAAACTAAATGAGGTACCACAGCAGGAATTTAGAGAATTAGGTAGTAGATTAAAGAGGAAGACTACTAAGGATGTAATCTCCGGATTACTTCCAGTGTCACTGAGAATAAGGAACAAAAGGTTGGTCAGATGACTGTGTTGCAACGGGTTGCTGTAGGAGGGGAGAGAGGGCTTTAGATTATTTGAATCGTTGGCACAGCTTTGGAGGCAGGTGGGATCTGCACAAACTGGACGAGTTGTGCCTACACTGGAATGGGTCCAATATACTTATAAGGAGGTTTGCTCATGCAGTTGGGGAGGATTTTAAACTGATTTGGTTGGGGGTGGGGGGGCACAGCTCTGATATAAAGTCAGGAGCAAGGACTAAGCAGATATAGAATGAATGCTAAGACAGTACAGAAGGCAGAGAAGACATGGGCAGGATTAGGGACATGGGAGGTCTAGAAAGCTAAACTACATCTATTTTAGAAGTTTCAGAAACAATGGAGGTAGTGAGGGGGAAAGACGTAGGAGAGGTGGGGCCTCACATGATTGACAAAGGAAACCATCAGTGCAGTAATGAGGAAGTGAGTTCAAAGTTTGGGTGAAGATTTGTAGCTCGAATTCGACTGGGACAACACTACCATTATAGGGCAAGCCAAACAAAGAACAGCCAGGGAATTCCTAGAAGCATGGCACTCATCCACAAACTCCATCAACAAACACTTCGACCTGGACCCAATATATCGGCCACTACAGCGGATAGCTGAAACTGACAACCGGAAGCGGCAGGGACAGGCCACTATAAATGCCGGAGGAAACACCACAGAAGCGCTTCACAGGAGGCTCCCAAGCACTGAGGATGTCACCTAGACAGGGGACGAAACGTTTGCAACAAAAATTTCCAGCTCGGCGAACAGAACCACGACGAGGAAGTGAGTCCTAGAAGGGTCTTCAGATGAGGCATTTAGGTAGAGTTTAGATATTAAAAAAAAGGGTGAGATTACCCATACGGTAGGCCTCCCAACAGTCAGAGGGAGATAGAGGAGTAGGTACGTAGACAAATCACGGAAAGGTGCGAGAGAAACAGGGTTATTGCTGTAGGGGAACATTGTAATATTAATTGGGATGACCTTAGTGTGAGAGGGTTAAAGGGGTTGGAAGTTTTAAAGCACATTCAGTAGAACTTTTAGTGCCAGTATGTAGACAGTCCTACTAGAGATGGGGCAGTGAGAAACCTAATCCTAGGGATTGAAGCTGGTCAAGTGGTTCAGGTTTCAGTGGGCAAGCATTTTGGGAATAGTGATCTAAGTTTCAACATGTTCTGGAAAGGGACAAGGATAGTGCAGAAGTGGCTAAATTTGGGGAAGGCTGCTTTCAATATCATTAGACAGTCTCAGTTATGAAGAGAGACCGAGGCATTTTATCTGGGACCTATCTGTTTAGCTCACCACAATGTCAGAGCATCAAGTCACCTGGCCAACTAGTAGCTGCTCAGAATATTTTTCAAGTTGCAGTTAATGGTGTACAGTTATATTTATTTTCCTAATCGATGTTTGCTTCTAAGTAACCAACCTTCAACACGTTTCTTGCATCAAAGGACTCCCTTTCACGCATGTTCTGCTTCCCCAGAGCACCACTGGTTCGACCTTCCACTGAAAAGAGACAAAAATGTTTATCATTCGGGGATCAGCCTAGTCATTAGACTGCAACCACAAATACAAAGTTTATGGATGCACCTCTGAAACATCCCTGACTCGCATGTATTGGTACTCTGCAAAACTCCGATGGCTTGGAATCAGTTTTAGAAGAGCTGTTTGGGAGATGAAGGCCTAATGGTATTATCACTGGACAGATAATCCAGATACCCAGGTAATGTTCTGAGGACTCAGGCTCGAATCACACCATGGGAAATAGTGGAATTCAAATTCAATAAAAAATAATCAGGAATTAAGTAACCATTAAACTATTGTTAATTGTCAGAAAAACCCAATGTCCTTTAGGGAAGGAAGCTATCCTTCTAACGTGGTCTGGCCTACATGTGACTCCAGTCCCACAACAAAGTAGTCTATTCTTATTGCCGTCTGGACAATTAGCAATGGGCAATAAATGCTGGCCTAGCTAGGCTAGCTATCGTTTTCCACACCAAAACTATGCTTTATACATTTCCATCTATAAAGATACATCACAATTCAAATCTCAGATTACAAGTGCAATGCAGTTCAAATTCCTTCAAACTGAACAGACCCGATGGGCTAAATGACCTACTTCTGCGCTTATGTCTCATGGATCACAGTACATGGCATCCTGTCATGGTAGTGAGGCACTGCAATGATAGCTTCAATTCAATTCACAATGTACAGTTTATTTCAATAATTCATTCAAGGGAATTCAAGCTTTCATTGCCCGTTCCTAATTTCCCTGGAGAAGGTGTTGCCAAGCTGCCAAATATCCAGGCCGAAGGGTTTGTAATTCTAGTTCTGGGCCCTCAGTAAACAATGACAAGAGGGCATCGGATTGTGGCCTTTTCCCATTGAGTCTTTGCAGTAGATGCTCCAAACATGAAGTCCTGAGTGTTGGATAGTTCTTTGCACTGGAACACACTGGCATTGATATCCCTCTCCTCCACCACCTCCTATCGACATGGTTAGCCCTTGTGAGATGTGTGGGCATGAGCGTGTCTGTCCCTGAAGGGGCTGTTCAGCGTCCAGCTGCTTCACCAGAATGACTATTTTTCACCTGTGAGTTGCATCAATGTAGGCTTATCATGACTCTGAAACCATCCCAAGCACCCTCAGGGAGAGTGCATTAATCTCATCAAAAGCCCAGCTAAAAACAAGTGTCAAACCAGATTAAAAAAGGATAACATTGCATCAGTTTCTTGGAGGTTTAAAACAAATAGGTAGTTCAATACTGAAAACAGTATCCTGCAGAACTCTAAACACCCCCAGCCCAGACTTCCTCTCTCCAGCAAACCAGAGTAAGATTACGCACCTTATTTACATCACACTGGAGGAGCCACTAATGAGACACACTTTGAGGTGAACCACATCAAACCATAAATATCCCTCTTCATTACACATACTACTTGAACTAATCTATGCGTCTGACCAAGGGCTGAGGTGAATCCAGAAATAAACAGTGGAACTTCAGCCAATCTCAGCATCAGCTATGTGCACAAAGACAACAGAGGAGTTGCATGAGCTTGTGCAACAATCCGTAGCAATAATGAGATGGTTCTCTTTGTCTAATACTTCTAATAAAATCCTAAACACTCCTCAAAGTCTTTCTACACCTGTCAAGACATCACTACACAAGACATTATGGAGGTGAAACAACATTTCAGAACTAACCGGTGATTAGCATATGATAGGAAAATGAGAAAAAAAATGTTAAGGTTAGGAGAACGAGGTGGAGTGGGATTAATTGATACTAATTTTCAAAGACTTGGCACAAACCTGATGAGCTGAATGGGTTACTTGAAGTGAGTGGGCAAAGGTCTGGCAGATGTTAATAAACGTGAAGTCATCCATTTTGCTAGGAGTAACAGTAAAAAGGATTATTACTTGAGTGGTAAGAAGTTGCAGCATGCTGCTATGCAGAGGGAGCTGGGTGTCCTTGTGCATGAATTACAAAAGGTTGATTTGCAGGTACAACAGGAAATTAGGAAGGCAAATGAAATTGCGTCCTTCATTCCCAAAGGGATTCCATTTAAAAGCAGGGAGGTTATGCTGCAGCTGTATAGGGTGTTGGTGAGGCCACATCTAGAGTACTGCATGCAGTTTTGGTCTCCTTACTTGAAAAAGGATGTCCTGGCACTGGAGGGGGGGAGCAGAGGAGGTTCACTAGGTTGATTCCAGAGTTGAGGGGGTTGGCTTATGAGGAGAGGCTGAGTAGACTGGGATTATATTCATCGGCATTTAAAAGAATGAGGGGGATCTTATTGTTAGGACATGGGGCAAAGCCTCCTGCTTAATTTAAAACCAGTAACACAGAAAAGATTTATCCTGCACGGTAATCTGTAAAGATTCGAGTGACCAAGAACTATTGAGTAAAAATTAACAACTTTATTTATGAAAGTATAACAGAGAATAACTAACTAACAACTATTTACAATTCCTTACTCTAACCTATCTGTTACCTTGCCTTCTATAATACTAGTCCAATAAAACTCCCAATTAAGATGAACAAAACCAGGCAGCTTTTGGTTCTTCTATTTGGATCTTCCTGTGCCTTTTCTGCTTCACAGGTTACTGATTGAATAAGGTACTTTTAAGTGAGCTATTTTTCAGGCAGTCTTTTACATGCTGGAGCTTGGTAGTTATCCTCTCAACCATTCAATTTTCCCCCGTCTTATACCCTAGAGCATCGATTGAGTCATTGGTTTTTAAGATTTTCAATATACTAAATTCAAACTTGATTGAAAATTGTTTTTTTTTCAGGGAATAATTTAAACTGATTGGCCTAATTCGAATCTATTGTTTGTCGTTTTCGGGCAACTAACTACTCTAGTAGCTGGAGCACATTACATTGCATCTTCCTGAGAACACTTGGTGTGGCAACCGCTACCTTTCAACTCTCTTAAAAAGGTACAGTTCACCCATATCTTCATAACATTATAGAAACATAAAATTATTAAGAGAATAAATACGATAAATGTTGAGAGGATGTTTTCACTGGAAGGTGAAACCAGGACAAGAGGGCAAAGTTAGAGGGAGCAGATCTAGGACTGAGTTGAGAAGGAACTTCTTCACCCAGAGGGTTGCGAATCTATGGAATTCTCTGCCCAGTGAAGTAGTCATAGGGTCATAGAGATGTACAGCATGGAAACAGACCTTTTGGTCCAACTCGTCCATGCCAGCCAGATATCCCAACCTAATCTAGTCCCACTTGCAAGCATTGGGCCCTTATCCCTCTAAATCCTTTCTATTCATATACCCATCCAGGTGCCTTTTAAATGTTGCAATTGTACCAGCCTCCACCACTTCCTCTGGCAGCTCATTCCATACACGTACCACCATCTGCGTGAAAAGGTTGTCCCTTCAGGTCCCCTTTATATCTTTCCCCTCTCACCCTAAACCTATGCCCTCTAGTTCTGAACCCCCCCACCTCAGGGAAAAGACTTGTCTATTTATCCTATCCATGCCCCTCATGATTTTATAAACCTCCATAAGATCACCCCTCAGCCTTCGACGCTGCAGGGAAAACAGCCCCAACCTATCCAGCTTCTCCCTATAGTTCAAATCTTTGTAAATCATTTCTGAACCCTTTTAAGTTTCACTACATCCTACCGATAAGAAGGAGACCAGAATTGCACACAATATTTCAAAAGTGGCCTAACCAATGTCCTGTACAGCTGCAACATGACCTCCTAACTCCTATACTCAATGCTCTGACCAAGAAAGGAAAGCATACTAAACGCCTTCGTCACTATCCTATCTACCTGCGAATCTACTTTCAAGGAGCTATGAACCTGCACTCTAAGGTCTCTTTCTTCAGCAACACTCCCTAGAACCTTACCATTAAGTCCTGCTAAGCTTCGCTTTCACAAAATGCAGCATCTCGGATTTATCTAAATTAAACTCCATCTGCCACTCCTCAGCCCATTAGCCCTTCTGATCAACATCCTGTTGTAATCTGAGGTGACCGCCAATTTTGGTGACATCTGCAAACTTACTAACTATACTTCCTATGTTCATTTCCAAATCATTTATATAAATAACAAAAAGTAGTGGATCCTGCACCAATTTTGTGGCACTCTACTGGTCACAGGCCTCCAATCTGAAAAACAACCCTCCACCACCACCCTCTGCCTTCTATCTTTGAGTTAGTTCTGTATCCAAATAGCTAGTTCTCCCTGTATTCCACGAGATATAACCTTGATAACCAGTCACCCATGTGGAACCTTGGCGAACATCTTACAGAAGTCCATATAGATCACATCCACTGCTCTGCCCTCATCAATCCTCTTTGCTCCTTTTACAAAAACTCAATCAAGTTTGTGAGACATGATTTTCCACACACAAAACCATGTTGACTATCCCTAATCAGTCCTCGCTTTTCCAAATACATGTAAGTCCTGTCCCTCAGGATTCCCTCCAACAACTTACGTCAGGCTCACCGGTCAATAGTTCCCTGTCTTGTCCTTACTATCTTTCTTAAATAATGGTACCACATTAGCGAACCTCCAGTTTGACGCCTCACCTGTGACTATCGATGATACAAATATCTCAGCAAGAGGCCCCGCAATCACTTCCCTAGCTTCACAGAGTTCTAGGATACACCTGATCAGGACCTGAGGATTTATCCACCTTTATGCATTTCAAGACATCCAGCACTTCCTCCTCTGTAATATGGACATTTTTCAATATGTCACCATCTATTTCCCCACATTCTACCATATCCTTCTCCACAGTAAACACTGATGCTAAATACTCGTTTAGTATCTCCCCCATCTCCTGCGGCTCCACATAAAGGCTGCCTTGATGATCTTTGAGGGGCCCTATTTGCTCCCTAGTTACACTTTTGTCCTTAATTTATTTGTAAAAACCCTTTGGATTCTCCTTAACTCTATTTGCCAAAGCTATCTCATGTCCCCTTTTTTGCCCTCCTGATTTCCCTCTTAAGTATACTCCTCCTGCCTTCATATTCTTCTCAGGATTCACTCAATCTCTCCTGTCTATACCTGAGATATGCTTCCTTCTTTTTCTTAATCAAGTCCTCAATTTCTCTAGTCAACCAGCATTCCCTACACCTATCAGCCTTTCCTTTCACCCTAACAGGAATATACTGTCTCTGAACTCTCATTATCTCTTTTCTGAAGGCATCCCATTTTCCAGCGTCCCTTTACCTGTGAACATCTGTCCCCAATCAGCTTTTGAAAGTTCTTGCCTGCTACCGTCAAAATTAGCCTTCCTCCAATTTAGAACATTAACTTTTAGATCTAGTCTATCCTTTTCTATCACTATTTTAAAACCAATAAAATGATGGTTGCTGGCCCCAAAGTGCTCCCCCACTGACACCTCAGTCACCTGCCCTGCCTTATTCCCCAAGTTTGCACCTTCTCTAGGAGGTACATCCACATACTGACTCAGAAAATTCTGGTATACACACTTAACAAATTCCTCTCCATCTAAATCCTTAACACTATGGCAGTCCCAGTCTATGTTTGGACAGTTAAAATCCCCTACCATAACCACGCTATTATCCTTACAGATAACTGAGATCTCCTTACAAATTTGTTTCTCATTTTCCCGCCAACCAATAGGGGGGTCTACAATTATCATGGTCTACCAAGCACGTTGGTCACTGCATGTTAAGATACATCGGGTGAATAGACAGGTAGTCGGTTAGCTCAGTTGGCTGGACAGCTGGGTTACGATGCAGAGTGATGCCAACAACATGTGTTTAGCTCCCACACTGTCTAAGGTTACCATGAAGGACTCTCCTTCTCAATCTCTCTCCTCACCCTTAGTTTAAACCACCATCAGTTGTGTGTGTGTGTCTATCTGTCTGTCTCTCTCTCTCTATTAAGAGAGTAGCCCTATGATCCACTAGGACGATGGCGAATCTACCTTAATTGGCCACACATAGCACAGATCACACACAGTGATACTGCATAGCGTAAGGCAAGTGAAATGGGTTGAGCATTTAACACTTACCTGTTGGGTCCCTTCTGAAAAGAGTGTTCATCAAAGTAGCATGAAGCTTTACCCTGTCCCATTCCTTCTCCAACAATCCAGAAGCAACGAATCGCTCCATCAGTCCATCTGCAATCAGCTGCAATCTATTCACAAAGGAATAACTGGTCACAGAAACACGAGGAGCGGGCACCAAAACCAGATCTTTACTGAAAATGATAAATGCTGGAGATCCCAGTGGGTCAGACAGTATCCATCGAGAGAGAGCAAGCTAACATTGAGTCTAGACGACTCTTCATCAGAGTTGAAGTGAAGTGTGGAGGGGGTAGCATTTATGCTATAGTTGGAGGTGGGGGATGGGTGGAGTAGAGGGCTGGAGGAAGAAAGATGTTGATAGTTCGGATTAAGTGATCGGAATGTCAGAATAATAAAACAATGTCTAACTGTCAGGCTGGAAAGAACAGACAGTTCACAGGGTGTGGGTGGGGCGAGAGGGGACATGGTGACAGAGAATGTAATAGGTAAAGCTAAAAGAAAGGGAAGACACGGGAGGTGGTTCACAATTTGTTTAACTCAATATTAAGTCCAGTAGGCTGTAAAGTTTGCACTGTGATTCACTGGAGCAAGTGTGATTCACAGACATGTGGATATGTGAGCAGGACAAATGACCACTTATGGGAAGGTCAGGTCTTGTTTGTGTACAGTTTGAAGGTGTTTTGCAAAGTGGTCACCCAGTCTGCGTTTGGGTTCTCCAATGTACAGTAGGCCACATTGGGTGCAGCAAATACAATACAAAAGATCTGAAGGGGAAAGCCAGACTTGTTTGTCAGCTTGTGTCTCAAAGTGGGTTTACCTTCCTGCTCCAGAGGGGTCTGGGAAGAGAATAGGAACATAAGGAACTAACCGGTGTCCCTCTCATCCCAGGTCTGAGAGCTTTCCATCATTAGCAAGCACAGAAAACTCTCTAATTAACCACCATTTGTTGAGCCAGAGGAATGGGAATTGTCTGTTGAGCCACAATTTCTTGTAATTGTGATAAATGTAACATGGCTAACTGTTTGATCCACAACATGTTACCCTTTTCTCCGTAATCCCCAAACATCCCCAGGTATCTTTCTTTCAAATACTTAAACCTGGTGTATCTACAATCCCCTCAATTTGTTTGTAGCCAGTTCAGTTTGCATTCTAAGATAGTGACCATCTCCTTCCAGCTTTCCCTGTTTGTTTCGTTTTCAGAAACCATCAATGAATCCTGAGTGCTTTTTCTCCAATGGGTATAAAATGGCTCAGGCCAGCCTCTCTCAGCGAAAATCCATCTGCAGTAAGAGCGATTGAAGAAGGGACTTATTACAGCTTGGATCAGCTACTGCAGAGGTTCAATGGGAAAAGGCCACTATGTAATGCACTCTTGCCCATCTTCACCGATTTTATTCATTCATAACCCTGAGCACTCAGGTCCCTAAACACCACCCACAAATGTGGCAATAGTGAGGACTGCAGATGCTGGAAATCAGAGTCTAGATTACAGTGGTGCTGGAAAAGCTCAGCAGGTCAGCCAGCATCCGAGGAGCAGGAAAATCGACGTTTCAGGCAAAACGCCTTTCATCAGGAATGAAGGCAGGGAGCCTCCGGGGTGGAGAGATAAATGAGGGGGGAGGGGTGGGGCTGGGGAGAAGGTAGCAAAGAGTACAACAGGTGGATGGGGGGTGGGGATGAAGGTGATAGATCAGAGAGGACCACAAATGTGACAGCTCTGGAGCTGCGGAGAGTGATAATGGAGATGCAATGTTTCTTTCCATATGCAGCTGACCAGGAATCTCTCCGGCTCTTATCACCCGCTAATGGGAGTGCGCTGGAATAATTTACAAGTTGATTCTCAAGCTGTTGGCTGTACCATGTCCTTGGGATCAAGTCTTGACTTTTCTATCTCTGTCAATACCAGTTCGAAACATCATCCTGTATTATTTGCTTAGGAGTGGGACATGAACCAATGATCTTTTGACACAAGGGAGAATAGAGAACTTCACTTTAAAAACAGAAAATGCTGGAGAAACTCATCTGGCTACATCTGTGGAGAAAGAAACAGAGTTAAATGTTTCGAGTCCAACATGACTCTCCTTTGGAATGCTTCTTCACTGTTACTGCAAAATGTCCTGAAACTCCCATCTCAATAACTCCCAGCTTGTGGATAGACACACACCATAAAGCCCGCAGCGGTTGAAGAAGTCAGCTCAGATCACTATTATCTTCAAGGACAATTAGGAATGGGAATCACATGTGAGTGCTATCAGTGATCCATGCATTCCACAAATGAATAAAACAAAACGCAAACACAAACTGGACTTGACAAATACAAATTATTTCAAACAATTCCAACCTCAGGGGCATTCAAACGGACATGACTAAAACAGTTTAAAAGCCACTTGTGGATTGCATGAACTTTCCTTTACCACACTAGGAATACACAGCATACAAGTGATGTCAGTCACTTGATCCTTTGGGTGGTTGAAAGAAAGTACAAAGTATTGTTACATTGTCCCAGGAAGGGGCCTTGCCCTAAACTACTACATCTCCCAAACCCTAATCCAACAATCTCTTCTGGCTTAAAAATAGAAATCGTTGGAGAAACTCAGCACGTCTGGCCAAGCCTGTGGAGAAAAAAAAAGGTTCTTCTTCAACAGTCATACTAAAAGCAAAATATTTACTCTGTTTCTCATTGAATCCGTACAGTGTGGAAACAGACCCTTCGGCCCAACAAGTCCACAACGACCCTCCAAAACGTAACTTACCCAGATCCATTCCCCTACCCCATTACTGCACATTTATCCTGACTAATACACCTAACCCACACATCCCTGAACACTACGGGCAATTTAGTGTGCCAATTCACCTGACCTGCACATCTTTGTGGGAGGAAACCGGAGCATCCGGAGGAAACCCATACAGATACGGGGAGAATGTGCAAACTCCACACAGACAGTTGCTCGAGAATGGAATTGAACCTGGGTCCCTGGTACCGTGAGGCAGCAGTGCTAACCACTGAGCCATCGTGTCACCCTTTTTTTTTTGAGGTCAGAGAGCATCCATTAACAGATGCTGCCAGATCTGTTGGGTTTCTCCAGCATTCACAGTATTTTATCTTGCTTTATCTCTTTTATCATCCAACTTGTAAGGATGGGCTAGTAGTGATACTGCTGAAAACGTGTTGCTGGAAAAGCGTAGCAGGTCAGGAAGCATCCAAGGAACAGGAGAATCGACGTTTCGGGCATAAGCCCTTCTTCAGGATGCAGCATCCTTGGATGCTGCCTGACCTGCTGCGCTTTTCCAGCAACACATTTTCAGCTCTGATCTCCAGCATCTACAGTCCTCACTTTCTCCTAGTAGTGATACTATCAAGTACTGGGTTACAGTGCTACCTGGGTTAGTGTCACAATGTGAAATCCCTAGAGTAGAGAGAGATTCCAATCAGTAAACCTGTTGAGCAGGTCCCCTGCGTAGGTGAGAATGACTTCCATTTTCCATGTAAATAAGCAACTATAAACAGGATGCCTTTAATATCACCTGACCCAGCATCCTGACACTGGAGGGCACCTGCTGAAACAGATTTATGCACTGGTCAGTGATACAGTGTCAGAGCACTGAAAGGTTGTAAGAGATTGAATGCCCTTTGAGTCTGAGGTCTGAGAGTACCACAAGAAACTGAAGATTCGTGAACACAGCCCAGTCCATCACACGAACCAGCCTTTCACCTATTGATTAAATCTATATTTCCTGCTTTCTCAGGAAAGCAACTAACACAAAGACCCTTCCCACCCCCAGTTATTCTGTCTTCCACTCTCTTCTGTCTGGCAGGAGATATAAAAGTTTGAATACACTTACAAATAGATTCAAGAACAGCTTCTTCCCTGCTGTTGTTAGACTTCTGAATGGATGTCTCAAGTTTTAAATTTAATGTTGACTCTCTCTTTGTGCACCTTCCCTGCAGCCGTAACATTGGATTCCTCTCTCTGTTCTATTACCCTGATGCACTTTGTATGGTATGATCTGCCTGTACTGCACACAAAACAAAACGTTTCACGGTACTCAAGTATATGCAGCGATAATAAATCAAATCAAATTGAATCATCTAGCCCCCAGCCATCAGTAAGTCACAGGCGTAAAGTAGTCCTCAGCTCTGGTCATTTTGGCCAGTGGAAACTGGAGGAAATCTGGTGGCACTCAACAATCGCACCAAACCTCAAAAGCTCCTCCCACCCTTTCTGTCAGCACAGTCCAGGTCGTATGTATTTGGTGTATAGCCAAATGACAAAGTTTCCCAAATAGCTACAATATGAATAGCCAGTTAACCTGGTTTTTTGAGACACTGATCCCTGCAGAGATGGTTGGGTAGGAATTTTTAAAAGAAATTCATTCATAGGATGACAGTGTCACTGGTTTGGCCAGCATTTATTGTCCATCCCTATTTCCCCGGACCCATTGCTGAGTCTGGAGTCACATGCAGGCCAGAACAGGTAAGACCAGACAGTTTCCTTCCCTGAAGGACATTAGTGAAAGTGAACAATAGTCAAAAATGGATTTGTGGTCATCATTAGATTCCTAATGCCAGATTTTTAAAATTGAATTCAAATTCCATCATCTGCTATGGTGGGATTTGAACCCAGGTCCCCTGAACATTACTGACGTCTCTGGGCCCATTAAGAGCCACGTGATTGTTAAAAAGGAGAGGGGAGGGTATATTTATTTTTGCATTCATGATCTGGTAGAACTGGTCTTCTCCAGAAACCACACAGGGTGTGACTGATTTGTCAAGTTCTTCCTCACTTACACGTCTGTTCCATTCTTCATTTGAATCTTTCCATAAAGTACATCTACCATACTTGGGTCATCATTCATGTATTCGATCCCTTCCATTCTCACCAGGAGTGGCTTTCCACCAGTAAGGTTGCTGGAACAGAAGCATAGCGCAAGTCAGTCACAGGATGAGCAAGCACTTAACACAAGTACAACCACAGCAAGTATTCAAAGACTGGGGTCTACAATTTAAACGAGTGAGTCGTAACACAAGGGCATCAGAAATAGAAGATAAAGCTACAAAGGTGAGCCATGAACTGTTTAACTCCTCTAATAACAGTTACATATTCTTGCAGATCACACACTTCGCCCAATTTTCTCAGTTAGTTACTGTGTGCAAATATTAGACAAAAATCACCAAGATGGCTCCCCACTGTGGCTTTTGCCCGCAATGTCGATTTTACTGCTCCTCAGATGCTGCTTGAACTGCTGTGCTCTTCCAGCACCACTAATCCAGAATCCCCACTGCAACAGTTTGAGGATTAGATTTCAACAAGAACCCAAGGGATCCCCCCCTGCCCTCATTCAATCTTAAAATAGCTCCATTTCCCCTTTATGTAGCTATAATCTTTGATCCTGATAGAGTGAAATGGTGAATAAAATCACGACAGCAACTACAGCCACTGAAACTCATAATAAAAAGATCCAAAATGACTTAGCCAGTGGATCAATCAAATTACTACACACAAGTGGAGAATCATGCATGACACAGAGTGAAAGCAGACTGTTTACAAAGCTTCTGTTTTATGTATATAGATGTAATATGTACATAGAATATAAACCACCTCAATGTGATGTGCCACTTAAGATCTTGCAGACTCACTTTTCAAAGTTACTTTGTGCAGTTCACATTATTGAACGTCAGATTCAAGTCAGGTTCTTTGTATCACGTCACTGTATAAACATAACTCTGCAAACTACTGCAAAGGGTTTAACACTCAGACATAGCAAAACACACAAAGCCATAACCCAATAACATCGCGACTGTCAAAAGGAGCTCAGGTTACCCAATTTTCTTCCATCACAGTCCACTTTCACAACATCCTATCTGCTGCCAACACTGATCAAGTTTACCTCTGGTCCACTTCAACACCAAATTGCAAGGAAGGTCTTGTGAATAGACTGAAATCTGCATTATAAACAATGTGGAGGATTACAACTGTGGCTACCCTTCAAAAAGTAAGTCATTTGCATAAGGTACTTCGAGAATCCTGAAGTTAAGAAAGGTGCTACTGAAATGCAGTTCGTCTCTTGTTTAAAGATGCTGCTTCCACATTCCTTGCATGAAGAACTCAATCACAGATTATTCTCCATTCTCATTCATGTTCCTACCTCCTGAATTTCTATATCTCTTCCTCACTTGAAACAAACAGCAGCTGGCATGAGCTGTGTGCTACAGCCAGGGGTGTACAATGACTTCATCAAGCCCAGCCAGATCTAGGATGCGATCGGTATAGCCTGCCCACATGGGTTTATCATTCCATTGCCAGCCATCTGTTACTTTCTCTCTGAAGCTCCCCTGTGCAGCAATGTTTCCTTCTCCTCCACCAGCATGATAATGCTGGGAACTACAGACTAGTCAGTCTTCCGTCTGTGGTGGGCAAATTATTGGAGGAGATTTTGTGAGATAGGATTTATGATTACTTGGAAAATCATAGCTTGATTAGAGACAGTCAGAATGGCTTTGAGAGGGGCAGGAGATGCCTACAAACCTTATTGAACTCTTTGAGGATGTGACAGAACACATTGATGAAGGTAGATTTAGCAAGACGTTTGATAAGGTTCTCCATAGTAGGCTCATTCATAAATTAAGGAGGCATGGGTTAGAGGGAAACCTGTCTGTCTAGATACAGAATTGGCTGGGCCATAGAAGACAGAGGGCGGTGTTAGATGGAAAGTATTCAGCCTGGAGCTCATGACCAATGGTATTCCATTGGGCTCTGTTCTGGGACCGCTACTCTTGGTGATTTTTATAAAGACTTGGAAGAGGAAGTGGCAAGGGTGGGTTAGTAAGTTTGCCAATTACACAAAGGTTGGTGGAGTGATGCATAGCGTGGAGGGCTGTTGTAGGTTGCAATGGGGCGTTGGTAGGATGCAGAACTGGGCTGATAAGTGGCAGACAGAAAAGTGGGAGGTGATTCATTTTGGAAGGCTGAATTTGAATGTAGATTACAGGGTTAAAGGCAGGATACTTGGCAGTATGGAGGAACAGAGGGATCTTGGGGTCGATGTCCATAGATCCCTCAAAGTTGCCACCCAAGTAGATAGAGTTGTCAAAAAGGTGTATGGTGTTTTGGCTTTCATTTGAGTTTAAGAGCTGCAGCTCTATAGAGCCCTGGTTAGACCATACCTGGAATATTATGTTTAGTTCTGGTTGCACCATTATAGGAAGGATGTGGAAACTTTTCAGATGATGCAAACGAGATTTACCAGGATGCTGCCTGGACTGCAGGGCATGTCTTATCAAACAAGGTTGAGGGAGCTAGGCCTTTTCTCATTGGAGCGACCAAAGGTAAGACGTGACTTGATAGAGGGGTACAAGATGATAAGAGGCATAGATAGAGTGGAGAGACAGAGACTTTTTACCAGGGTGGAAATGGCTATCACAAGGGGTCATAATTTTAAGGTGATTGGAGGAAGGTTTAGGAAAGATGTTAGAGATAGGTTCTTTACACAGAGGGTGGTGGTGGTGGTGCGTGGCATGTGCTACCAGTGATGGTGGTAGAGTCAGATACGTTAAGGACATTTAAGCGACTCTTGCATAGGCACATGGAAGATAGTACAATCAAGGGTTTGCAGGTTAGTTTGATCCTGGAATAGGATAAAAAGTCAGCACAACATCGAGGGCCAAAGAGCCTGTATTGTTCTATGTTCTAAAACATTTCCATTATTCTGACTACAAACAAAATCGCAGGACAAAACTAAGGATAGAGCTCACTCACAAAGGGTCAGATGAATGCCTGTTCAGTGGCAGAAGCCACAAGTAACTTAGGAAAAACATTGTGATCCCAGCTGATGTTATTCCTGGACAAGTCAGATTCCAGATGGAAACCTGGCTTGATGGAACTTTTTTTTTGTTTCAGTTTTAATGAGATGGTTTATCACTGAGACACAAATATACAAATAAAGATAACAATCGCTACGCAGAAGAAATGAAAATAAAATAGAATAAATCTAACAATTTACATATAACACCAATTTAAAGATTTTGTAAAATATATCCCAATAATCTCAACAGCATGTCTTTACTGTACTCACAGCAGAGAGAATCTCCTTCTCTTTTACATGGGTTTTCTGGGCTTAATTTGACTATAGGTTCAATTTTCTGTCTTACGAATCTGACAGCCTCTTCATCAACTCTTCCCACGACTGACCCTCTACTTCTCAGCTTCAAACAACCCCATCACAGTTTCAGCCAAACACGTCTGGTCTGGGAACTTCAAACAAAACTTCTTACAATAAGGCAAGCAATTTCTTAACAGTTCTGAACCATCTCCTTTTGTCAGGAGCAATTGTTTGACATATCCAGTTTCAGAGTAGAGTGCGTGATGCTGGAAAAGCACAGCAGGTCAGGTAGCATCCGAGGAGCAGGAGAATTGATGTTTCAAATGATGACGGGCTTATGCTCGAAACGTTGATTCTCCTGCTCCTCGGAAGCTGCCTGACATGCTGTGCTTTTCCAGCACCACACTCTTGACTATGATTTCCAGCATCTGCAGTCCTCACTTTCTCCATATCCAACTAAAGCCAAAATTTCTGCAAACCGTTAAGCTCAATCAAAAAATATTTTTTTTAAGCAGTGGGTGTGGTCCCTAATCAAAAAGAAAAATCTTCTGATCTTCTAAACTGAAAACCTAAAGCACAACTGTTACTTTGTATGCTCATATACTCTTGCAATGGAAATCCTGCTACACACGAGGAACTCCCTCTTATAACAAAAAATCACCATGGCTACAAAAAAACGAACAAGTCACTAAACCATTTCAGGCATATAGACATCCATATGCCATACTGAAAATTCAGAGTAAAGTATCCAGAATAAAGGATATTAAAGTATATATAAATCCCAGAATCTACATCCCGTACCATTATTCAGAGTATTTAACTGAGTCTTACACATGGTAAAGAGGTAGAAATATAAGCAGATTCTTTGGTAAAACAAACTGTTCAAATTATCAAGATAGAGCAGTAGCAGCTCCAATTAAATTGAGTCCAATTGCCCAGGATTCAGTTAGTGTACTACTGTGGCTTTTAAACAAAAAATTACAAGGTGTGGAAATCACTGAGAAGGCTTGCATTTATTGCCTACACCCCATGCTCGAGTGGCTGTCTAGATCGTTTCAGGGGGCAGTTAAGAGTCAGCTGTGGGTTTGGAGTCACATATAGGCCAGATCAGGATGGGACAGTGGAATTGTTTCCCTGAAGGAGTTAGCAAACCAGATGGGATTATTACAATAATTGGCCATTTTGCAGTTATCTTTACTGAGATTCTTGTTTGATTAATTTAAATTCCATTTGCTGCCATGGTGGGATTTGCACTTGAGTCACCTTATAGTGTTAATCCAGATCTCTTAGACTATTAGAGCAGTGATTTTACCACCGTCTATGCAACAGTCTCCCCGTAGGTGCTGTATAAATACCAGTCTTTATTTTTGTCTTGAATAAATCTGCATTGGAACTTCAGCTTACAATTAATAGTTGCTCATTCAATGCCACTAACTGGGACAGCAACAACACAGCAGGAGAAACAGGATTCGAAGGTTTTTGCAGCACTTTCCGGTAGACATTTTGATGCAGAAAATGGTGGGAAATGCCTGCAATTGCTGCAGCTCAGAGAATGGGTTGCATTAGTCAGCTACATTACCATTTACAAAAACAAGCAAAAGTCATGCAAAAATAAAAGTTGCTGCAAAGGAACGTAAAAGTTGTAACCCTGAGATAGAAGAAATTCATAAATAGTTGTACGGTACAATTTGGATTGCATACATTACAGAGTTTGAAAGGAACTTGTTCTAAACCTGCTGCCTTAAGCATTACTGGGGATAAGCTAATGGTCCTACTTAGCATATCTGAATCCTCTGTTTGCCAATACACAGATAAAATATTTTTGCTTTAATACAGATTTTCTCAGTTGGAGAGAAGATCCTTCTAAAATTCTGGGCCAGATCATTACTTCCAACTTCACCCTTGCTTGAAACCCGCCAATTATCAAGGACATCTTGTGTTACTGCAGTCACTGCGCACCCCTCCATTACTCTTTTGCTGCCTTCACAGTCCATTAACGAGGCATTGTTGGAGACTACTTTGCTTCAGTGGATTCTTTTCCTACTGAGCACGTTTTAAACTGCGTCTGAAACACTGCACTCAAGTGTTAGCTTGGATTAGGTACTCCAAATCAGGAGTAGGGTTGAAGCCATAACCTTCAGTTCTACAAGCGAAAGTGCTACTGATTAAACAGAAGCATCAGTTAGATCTAATAACAGCAACATGAAGCAAAAAAGTTATAATATAGGGTGGTACGTATATGGAATGAGCTGCCAGAGGAAGTGGTGGAGGCTGGTACAATTGCAACATTTAAAAGGCATCTGGATGGGTATATGAAAAGGAAGGGTTTGGAGGGATATAGGCCAGGTGCTGGCAGGTGGGACTAGATTGGGTTGGGATATCTGGTCGACATGGACCGAAGGGTCTGTTTCCGTGCTGTACATCTCTATGAATCTATATGAAAACATTAAAGGAATGATAGAAAAAGTTTGCAGAAACAAAAAAAGTAGTTACTGGAAAAGCTCATCAGGTCTGGCAGCATCTGTGAAGAGAAATCAGAGTTAATGTTTTGGGTTCGGTGATTGTCCTGAAATGCTGACTCTGATTTCTCTTCACAGACGTTACCAAGCCTGCTGAGCTTTTCCAGCAACTTGTTTTTGTTTCTGTTTTAGAGCATTTGCAGTTCTTTTGGTTTTGAAGAGGTTTGCTGGTTAGGTTTAATCAGATTTTTTTTAAAAATTGCCCTAAATATTGTGAAGCATTTCCTTAATTCCATGGTGGCAAACAGATAAGAAGCAGTTGAATTGTACTTAACCTACTGCACAATTAACATTAATTACTTCACTTCTCGTTAGTACTCATCATGTAAACCACATGATGCATGCCTAACAAACATCAATCTATGAATGCGTCATAATCTCCTGAGGGATACTGTTCCAATCTTTCACTGGCCTTGGAAAGAGACTATTTAAAACTGTTTACTCAAGCAGGAGGTTGAACACATCGGCATTCATTTATATTCACGCCCTCTGATGACTCTCAGCAGGCTTTGTTGTTTCATTACTGTTCGCACAACAGAGAGTAGTGAATATGCAACAGCAACACCAGGATGGATGCAAGACATGTTCTACCATGACACTTCAACAACTAAATAAACCAAGATTTGGAAATGTTTACACGTCTTCATCTGGATGTGCTAGAGCTTGATTCTTTCTAACCCCCTCAAGCAAAATACAAAAGGACCCAACCATTGCCATCCTGAATAAAGAAGGATTTACCAATGATCGGCCAACACCACAACAGGATGTAGAACTCAGGCCTCAGCGCCTCACTGCCCCCTCTACCACTGCTTCTATTCACATAGTCCTCAGCAAGACTGATTGTTCTCCAGCCTCAAGAGGAGCTTTCTGCACATGAAACTATTGCTTTGCTGCCAACAGCCAAACAAGAGGGTTGGTTCTTCCACTACCCTCTGCCTGCAAGTTACAAGGACAGATTTTAATCACTGTCTCATCGTAAGTCACACAACTTTCAGTAGTGCAAGTCCCCTCACGTCCTCTCACCTTGAAGCATCAGGACTGGCTGTAGGGTCTGCTTCCTGTACTGTCTCCACCCACTGTCTCAACATGTCCTATACAGCACCATCATAGAGTCAGACAGGTTTACAGCAGCGAAACACAGAAACATTGAGGCACAAAATCAGAAACCAAGTCACAAAGGGAGATACTAGCAACTTGGTCAAAGAGGTAGCTGTTAAGGATTGTTCTGGATGTAGGCTTGCTCACTGAGCTGGAAGGTTCATTTTCAGACGTTTCATCACCATACTAGGTAACATCATCAGTGAGCCTCCGAAAGCACTGGTGGCATGACCCGGTTTCTATTTGTGTTTAGGTTTCCTTGGGTTGGTGATGTCATTTCCTGTGGTGATGTCATTTCCAGTTCTTTTTCTCAGGGAGTGGTAAATGGGATCCTAGTCAATGTACTTGTTGATAACGTTCCAGTTGGAATGCCATGCTACTAGGAATTCTCATGCATGTCTCTGTCTGGATTGTCCGAGGACGGATGTGTTGTCCCAGTCGAAGTGGTGTCCTTCCTCATCTGTATGCGAGGATACTAATAAAAGTGGATCATGTCTTTTTGTGGCTAGTTGATGTTCATGTATCCTAGTGTGTAGTCACTGTTAAGGAGTGTCAAAATGAGGAGAAAGACAGGTGGAGAGGTTGAGGGGGGGAATTCCAGAGTTTAGGATTGAAGCAGCCGAAGATACAGCTGCCAAAGGTGAACATGGGGATGTGCAGGGTCAGAGGTGAAAGAATACAGAGGCCTCGGAAACTTGTAGGGTTGACAGAGGTTAAAGGGACAGAACAGTAATTGGTTCAAAAGCCTCTTTTAATGCAGGGTTGTCAAGGAGAAGGAGATAGTGGAGGAGCAGAGGATCTTAGCAGTAGAATTCAGACCATGCGTGCTAATGGTGGAGGATATGAACACTGAGGCTGGGATGAAAGCAGGAGAGGGTTTTGCACATTAGGTCAGAATCAGAGTCAATGGGTTGGTGATGGCCTAGTGGCATTATCACCGGACCATTAATCGAGACACCCAGCTAATGTTCTGAGGACCCTGGTTCAAATCCTGCCATGACAGATGGTGGAATTTAAATTCAACTTAAAAAAAATATGGAATTGTGTGTCTAATGATGACCATGTATCCAGTTGTCAGGAAAAGCCTATCTGGTTCACTAACATCCTTTAGGGAAGGAAATTGCCTTCCTTACGAGGTCTGGCCAACATGTGACTCTTATTGGCAACTGGCAATTTGGGAAAGGAAATAAATACTGGCCTCGCTCATCCCATGAACAAATAATAAGAAAAACACAACAAAGTTTGGAATACAGTAGTGGTTAGAGGTTACAGAGGGAGAAGAGAGGCCTTCAAACAGGCATTTAAATTTTGATTTTAAGTTGAAAAATGCTTGGGGTAGGACATTTTTAAAACAATCAGTGAAGTTCTAAATTGAAAATATAAACAAATATGCTCAGACCCATTAGCAGTGCAGAGAAAAGACAGATTAAAGTTTTCGGTTTTCAGATGCTGTCTGATCTCCCTATTTCTATTACATCCCATTATGTCAGCAATGAACTAAAACAGAGCTTAAAAATGTGTTGCTGGAAAAGCGCAGCAGGCCAGGCAGCATCAGAGGAACAGGAGAATCGACGTTTCGGGCATAAGCCCTTTTTCAGACTTATGCCCAAAACGTCGATTCGCCTGTTCCTTTGATGCTGCCTAGCCTGCTGCGCTTTTCCAGCAACACATTTTTAAGCTCTGATCTCCAGCATCTGCAGTCGCCACTTTCTCCTAATTAACTAAAACAGCCAAAAAATGTATTTTTTACAGAAACCATTTCCCCTAAGTTACACTAATATTTTCTTCTGTGTTACCTTTGTGTCAAGGCATCTGGAAGTTCTCCAGCATGGAGGATAATGGAGGTATGTTGACCGAGATTCTTGAAAACATTGCTGTAAGATGTATCACGAGTGTGACCAGCTAGCAGCTCATCATACTGTATGAACAAATCGTCTTTGTTGAATAATCAGCCTCTCTTTCTAAAACAAAGCCCCAAATTGTTCTTGGCTTAAATCAGGCCTGATGTAACCATTCTACTTTAAAGGGGAATCAATCTGAGAGAGTGCAGTTGTTGTAAGCATTGCACCAGTGTGTGCCAATACACTGCTGTGCCAAGGTCCCTCCGAATATCTTGATACTTACATAAGGACATTAGAAACAAGAGTAGGCTGTTCGGCCCTTTAGACCTGGTCCGCCACTCAACAAGATCTTGTCTGATCTGTCTCAGGTCTCAACTCCTCTTTCATGCTAACTCAACACAGCCCTCGACTCCCTGGTATTTCAAAACTCTAACTCACCCCTCTTTAGACACTTTCAGTAATGTAAACTCCACAACTCTCTTGGGTAGAGACTTCCAGACACAACTACTTTCTGGAAGATGAAACTCTATCACATCTCGATTTTAATTGTGGATCCTCGCATTCTGTGACCGTGTCCCATTAATGGAAACATCTCCTCACTTTATTTTTTGATGTTATTTATTGAATGCAAATCGCAAAGTCAAGCAATAACCTGCACACTTGCTGAAATCGAGGTGATCAAATCGAGGGGAAACTCCTCAGTAATGTGCTGCATTGTTTGTGTCTTGCCAGAAGTACATGAGGAATTTGTACTGAGGTCCCAGAAGTGGAGGTTGGTTGGGCAGAGGCCCTGGCTTGTCCTGAACCTGTTTAGCAGCGGGCCAGATAGGGTTCCTCACAAGAAACGTATTACTGATATCCAGTGTTGCCCATACCTTGATCCAAAGGATGTTTATATTGAGTACCTGAGATATTTTTAGGTAGTTCCACAAACAGAAGATTCAGAGAACAGTTGATACAAGGCAACTATTCTCATGCTGCCTGATTTATGTCTATGATGGCAGCCAGATCTTCCCAATGGTATTAATGGTGGATTACACAGAATTTTTTAATATTATTGTCATTTTCAAGGGAAATTGCACATTTACGCCTTACTGGACGTCTTAGTCACCACAGTCAGAAAGAGAAAGGGAATCTCTGAAATTTAAGTGCAGTTGTGCAGAGCAACATCAAGTGTGCAATGACATCTAGTGGTGACTAGATCAGATCAATTGTGACAGGCAGACATCAAAGGGAGCCTGGTTTTAAATATCAGTGACTCCAGAAGACCATTGTGAAATATAGCCATTCTGTGCAAAGGGATTTTGAGTCGATGTATGTCAAAGCTAGACTGGCAATGGAGAAGATCCTTTAATTAATTTGTTGAAGGGGTGAGATGTAGCGAAGCAAAGTTCAGAAACTTGCACTTCTGCTTTGGATTATTTGCTGAAACCTTAATTGTTTTGGCATTTGGAGCAGAGGATGAGAGAGAACAGTTAGAAGGCTGTGTAAGGCTTTTCAAGCAGACCAAGTGAATGAGTTCTCAGTCTCTACACACAGGTGGCGGCATGGTGGCTCAGTGGTTAGCACTGCTGCCTCACAATGCCAGGGACCCAGCCTCGGGTGACTGTCTGTGTGGAATTTACACATTCTCCCCGTGTCTGTGTGGATTTCCTCCTAAATTTCCCATAAGGTTAGGGTGCATTAGTCAGGGGTAAATATAGGGTAGGGGAATGGGTCTGAGTGGGTTACTGTACAGAGGGGCGGTGTGCACTTGTTGGGCCGAAGGACCTGTTTCCACACTGTCGGGGATCGAATCTCCAGGTGCAAACTGGAGTGTTTGAAGAAGCGGAGTATATTTTGCTCTCAAACCATTCTCACTGTATACTGTGTCGCTGCAATCCACACACAGTCTTGTGGAGTCACAAATATTTAAAACCAGGACCCTTTCAATGCCAGCCTATCACAAGTATTTTGATCTATAGTCATTACTGGATGCCATTAGACTCCACAGGACAGCCCAATGACTTCAGAGATTTGGATTGGGTTAACTTGGATCTCGAGTCGCAATCATATTCTGATCACTAGGACTAAGCCACATGGTAACAAGTGTACAACTTCCCTTGAAAATGACAGATTATGATGAAACAATTCATGGTAATTGTGATCCACAGGTAATACCTTTGGGGAGTTCTGGCCGCTATCATAAAGCTTTTGAAAAGGGCGTGCAAATAGTTGGCTTTGTATCAACAACAGAAGTCAAATACATCTATTTGCAAAACCATCTGTAAACACTGACTTGGTCCGAGGTACCATATATTGCTGTTACAAACCAATCCTAGTGGCATGTCTCTGCTGGAACGTGACAGCAAGCTGAGGAGTGGAAGAGCCGACTGCTGAAAACTGACCAGAGCTTTACTCACTTGATGAAGTCTTCCTTGCATTTCTGCAGCAATTCAGCAGCTTTGGTGACCTCGTGCTCATTAAGTAGGATGAGTGTTCCGATCGTCAGGTGGAGCTTTGCTGGGTTCTGGAAAATACTGCTGTCAATCCCACGATCCTACAAGAGAAGGGGAACAACTGAATCTTCATATTGTTCTATCCATCCAGGTAACACTATAAACTAGCAAGGAGAAAGAGCTCAGGATCACAGCTTGGAGAACAGTAAGTATCAAAGACCCAACACTAGAGATTGCCAGAAAAACTCAGCAGGTCTTGTAGCATCTGTGGAGAGAAATCAGAGTTGATGTTTCATGTCGAATGACCCTTCCTCAGAACTTCTGATGTATAGTATCCGCAGTTCTTTCGGTTTTTATTAACTATCAAAGAATGACTGCAAAGCACAAAGCTACTCAAGGTTTCACATGATTCTACAAAGACTAAGAGTCAAGCTAGTCTGTATTTATGTCTGAAATGTCTGCTACAATGACTCACCTCTCCCAAGTACAACAATGACTACTTCTCACAAGTAATTCAATGGCTGTAAAACACTTTGTGGAGTTTGTACATTCTCCCACACTCTAAAAATGTCCAGATTATGTGGATTGGCCATGTTAAATTACCCCACAGTGTCCAGGAATGTGTAGGTTAGGTGGGTTAGCTGTGGTAAATGTAGGGTTACGGGGATGGGGTGCGTCTGGGTTGGGATGCTCTTCGGAAAGTTGGTGCGACTCAATGGGCCAAATGGTCTGCTTCTGCACTCTAGGGATTCTATTATCTGCCTGCACTACAGCAGTATTCACACTGATAGTAAATGCGTTTTGTGGTGTTGAATTGCTGAAACGAATTACCTATGAAAAGTTATAGTCAATTATCTGGAGATGATTGCATCACAAAATTGCAGAAATTTTAATCATTCTACATACCCACCCAGTGTTCCATATAAGCAATGAAAGACCTGGAGCATGGGCTGGAAGGCTTCTGTGGCAGCAACACCAATTGAACAAAACATACTGAAGCAACTTTCCTAGTGGAGATTTTGCCACTGTTGCTTTCCCATGAACGGCATGGTGGCTCAATGGTTAGCACTGCTGCCTCACAGCACCAGGGTCCCAGGTTCAATTCCAGTCTTGTGTGAAGTTTGCACATTCTTCCCGTGTCTGCGTGGGTTTCCTCCGGGTGCTCCGGTTTCTTCCCACAGTCTAAAGATGTGCAGGTCAGGTGAATTGACCATGGTAAATTGCCCGTAGTGTTAGCTGCATTAGCCAGAGGGAAATGGGTCTGTGTGGGTTGCTCTTCGGAGGGTCGGTGAGGACTTGTTGGGCCAAAGGGCCTGTTTCCACACTGTAGGGAATCTAATCTAATCAGTAACAGGGAATATTTATTTGGTCTTCAAGCCCACAGTCATTTGCCTTTTTTCCGGGTCTAGCTGTCCAAGGCCACAATGTGATATTGTTTCCTGCTTTGATTGCACTTAATATGTTACTACTTACTGTAAAGACAAAGAGGGGTGAACGTGAGAGAGGTGGGGGAGGTGCAGGAGGAACAGATGATCAGAAGACATTAACAGAAAGAAAAAACTGTGCAAGTGTAAGTCTGTTTGACCATGCATAAGGGGTGCAAAATTAAAACAGAGCTCATTCCCAAAGCAGTGATATTTCTGAAGCTACATCTCCTGTGAATATTTTACAATTATTTTGTTACCTGATCCCAATGACCTGTTCGATCAATGATTCTCAATGTTTCTACAAAATGGCGTCTTTGAAACACTGATGCATCACTGTCATGATTTCTGAAAGATGTTTTGAGCTGACCAGATTAAAAGCTATGTTCGTACTGCAGAAGTGTATTAATTGAACAGAAACTATGTCAAATAACTCATAGGGTGCAAATCTAACACTCCAGACCTTTCAGGGATCCTCGTACACACCTGCCAGCTTGCCTTAGAGGTTGCTCATATCCCCAAAGTACCCGAGTTTTCTTCATATGCCTAATTACAACACAGACATAGGAAACACTAATAGGAAATGGTACCTCGAGGTACCTAATTGGGATCAGTTCAGTCTGCACAACATCAGCTCCAGGCCTCCTGTCATTTTGGCTTGCATGACATTAATGGAATGGCCTCAGGGAAGATTTGGATCAATTTTACATGCTGTAGCTGAGTTTGAAGTGCCTATTTCATAAAAGGTTACATTCCTTCAAAGGAATCAAAGGATCGAATTGGTTCAGTGCCTTGGCATAATTAACAACATTGCTCTTTTGATCAAATAAAACCTTTGATCAGTTTAATTTCCATATTCGATGAACACTTTACACATCTGCATATCTTTCTCAGTATTTTTTTTAACATAATTATGCAATAGCCTATTGTTAATTGGCTTTAGTTGTAGATCACAACTGGTCTGGAAAATAGCTGTGACATATAATTATCCATCTTCCTCATCCCTAAAGGCCAATACTCGAGTACACTCTGTGTATGAATTTAATAATGCAAGTTTACAAACTACTTGGGTGAGAGGGCAATTGATACCAAGTTGTATGTTTCACGCTCTGGGTGAATGGCTGACGATCCATCGAATCACAAGAATTATTTAAAACTGAAAGCAAGTTTTCAGCGAGAACCAAATTAGATTGATCTCTCAAATCAACACTGCTGTTTTGGGGAGCATCCTGGGTGTAAATTGCAATGAAGGAAATATAGCAGCCCAACAACAACTACACTTCAAAACTAAAGTGCACACAATGGAACGTTCTGATGAAAGGTCCGTGCACAGTAACCCTGAGTTTGACAAAGAGTCAGTTAGACTCGAAACGTCATCTCTTTTCTTTCCTTACAGATGCTGCCAGACCTGCTGAGATTTTCCAGCATTTTCTCTTTTGGTAACCCTGAGTTGTTGGGTTAACCAAAATGAGAGAGAAAAAGAAGACAAAGACTGCTCTACTGAAAGGTCAACTGCTCAGATGGTGATCGACTCATTAAGAAATGACCCTGTGAGTTTCTAATGTTTTGTGAAGAGATATGGGTGTTTGAATTATATGTTGTAACTCAGCAGGGTGATAGTGTGTCTGGCTGATGTTCTGATTCATGACAAATGCAGTGCATGAGATATGATGTACCATTTGTCAGTAAGACAAGGTGTGGTTGACCATGGGGTCATGCTGTGTGAGTATCAAATGCTTGATTAGACATCAAAAACTGCAGCAGCCATGAGTAAGCTAGCCAAAGGACAAGGTTTGTTAAAATGGAGAAACAAGCCTCTTTCCAAAGAAAACAAGCAAATAGCCAAATTGAATCAAAGAATCTCTACAATGCAGATAAACACCCTTCAGCCAAGCATGCCTATGCTGACCCTTCAAACAGCATCCCACCTTATCTCCATAACCTCAATTTACCATGATGAATCTAGACTGCGGATCCCTGGTCACAAAGCACAATTTAGCATGGCCAATCCATCTAACCTCCACATCTTGGACTGTGGGAGGAAGCCAAAGCACCTGGATGAAACTCCTGCAGACACAGGGAGAATGTGCAAACTCACACAAGGGTGGAACTGAACCCAGGACCCTGGTGCAGTGGAGCAACAGTGCTAACCACTGAGCCACCGTGCCACCATGAGAAGACCATCCAATTATAGAAGAAAGCAACATTTGTGACGTTTGTCAGTTGTCAAACTGATTGACCACTGAAGATTGGACCAAAATTTGATTATACATACTGCTTATATGGAAAGGAAAAAAGATACACTACAAAGATATAGCAAAAATAGTTATACATCACAAGCTTATCTGTACAATACATAACAGCTGCAAGAGACCCCAATTTTAAAAAAAATTAATTCAAGGGATGTGGGTATCACCATTCAGGCCAGTTTGTATGGAATAAGGAAGGGTGCCCCAGAATGATAGTTAGCTCAGAGTCAAGGGATTAGCAACTGGAGGCCAGACTGGAGCAGGCTAACCCACTCACTTTGGTCTGATCCTTGAACAAGACTATGTAAACTGATGGCCTAGTGGTATTATTGCCTGACTATTAATTCAGAGATCCAGGTAACAATTTGGAGACTCGATCAAGGTTCAAGTCCACCATGGCAGATGGTGAAATTTGAATTCAGTAACAATCTGGAATTAAGAATCTAATGATGATCATGAAAACATTGTTGATTATTTGAAAAACTCCAAACTGGTACACTGATGCCCTTTAGGGAATGAAACTGCTGTCCTTACCTGGTCCAGCTTCCCCGAGACTCCAAATCCCACAGCAACTTGGCTGATTCTTAACTGCCCTGTGGGCAATTAGGGATGAGCAATAAATACTGATTCAGGCAGTGATGCCTACATCCCAGGAATGAATAAAAGAAAACTAGGCCACTTATGGTTGAAGTAATGTACAGATAAGCTTGTGATGTGTAACTATTTTTCAGTGTACCTTGCATAAATAAAGAGCAATTACGTATACTGGTAGACTAGGGAAGGGAATATTAACTCCTACAGGTCGCAAGCCTGAAACATAGACTCTGTTTTTCTCTCTCCACAGATGGTGCCTGATCTAAGTATTTGTAGCATTTTCTATCTATCTTTATTTCAGATTTTATTAGATTTTATTTTTGCTTCAAAAGTAACTATTGGCTGCAAGTCCCTGAAATCACGAAATCGATATCAATGTAAATTCTTTTTAAAGTACTTTCACCCTTCAAAAATATCAGGAATGGAACCTGCCAGGATCACCCTTTCTCTTGAAGATATCCTTTAGCTTCAAGCCCACATCCTTTCCTATCCCCTCTTGCCTACGTATCCTGTATCGGAGCTAATGCTTGTTGTCAGCTGTGGTAACGTACCTGGGAGCACTCATCCAACACACGCTCTCTGAATTTCAAAAACTGTTCCTGAATGTTGGGTTGATTAATGGCAAAAGACAGGAAATGAGTGAAGGGTTGCTTTCTGCGGAAGCTCTCCAACATCACTTCAATTCGGGTCTGTGCTGATGCAACACCCGCTCGCTGCTGTCCGGTGATGACTAGAAACAAGACGACATCAGGCTTGAAATAAAACAAAGAACTGTAGAACGTGGAGATCTGAAACAACAAAACACAAATTGCTGGGCAAACTCAGCAGGCCTGGCATCATCTGTGGGCAGAAAGCAGAGTTAACGTTTGTAGTTTGGTGACCCGTCATCATTGCAAACTAATGCAGATTCAGAACAGACACTGGACTTGAAACGTTAACGTTTCCCGCAGATGATGCCAGGCTTGTCTGAGTTTCTCCAGCAATTTCTGTTTCTGTTTCATACGTTAGATTTAAATTTATTTTTCTCATACCACAGAGTATTCTCTGCTCGGCTGTGGCGCAGAGTTCACTGCTTTACGGCGTGTATCACAATCATAACCTCAAGTGCAGTGGCTGCACAAGTGAGGGCTGGCCATTTTTCTGCACAATGCTAAACTTTGCCCAAAGTGAGATTTTCCTTATAGGTTTTTAATGTGAATGCTACTGGGGCAGCGTAACAAATGACCAGGTGGATTTTATTTGGTACTGTTTGAGTGACAAACAGAGATTAGCACCAAAAGTAATTAAATAGTGCCGCAGGATCTTCACCATTGCCTCAAATCGTCAGACCAAGTCAACAAGGCCTTGATTTACCATCCCAACTGAAGGATAAAGTTTTCATCTTATGCTAACTGCTTAGAGCTTTGGCTATGGATTAACACTATGGTGGTGAACCAGTTTTAGACATCGAGTTACTTGCACAGTAATACTAACACACATACCTCACAATAGTTATTAAGTTAGGAGATAGATCAAAACAGAAGCAGTAGCAAACATTTAAGGGGATATTTCAGGATAAATACAACACTATCATTAAAGAAAAATTCCAAGAGGAGAACCCAAAATTCATGATTAACTAAAGAACTTAAGAGAAATATCAAATTTAAGGAAATGGGGGGGTAGTGGTAATGTCACTGGACGAGCATCCAGAATCTTAAACAAATATTCAAAGATGGCTGGTTGTGAAATGTGAATTCAATTAAAATCTGGATTTAAAAAAAGCTTGTCTAATGGAGATCATATAATCACTGTCGATTGTTAGAACGAAACATCTGGTTCATTAATGTTTTTTAGGGAAGAAAATTTGCCATCTGGAATACATGCGACTCCAGATCCACAGAAATGTGGATGGCTCAACTGCCATCTGGGAAATTACAGATGGGTGCTCAAAGCTCGATTAGCCAGTGACACCCACATCCCATGAACAAATTGGGAAAAAATGCTAGATTTTATTACATTAAGAATATAAAAATAAGGATGCTATGTTTCAACTTTACAGGGCATTGGTGAGACATGGTCTTGAATTCAGTATAAAGTTTTGGTTGCTAATTAAAGAAGAATGTAAATATATTGGAAGTGACTCAGAGAAAGTTTACTGGATTCATATATGGAATGAGTAGTTTGTCTTACAAGACTAGATAGGCTCAGCTTGGTTCCGCACAAGTGCGGAACAGCAAGGGATGGTTCGAATGAAGTTTAAAAGATCCTGAACGGTCTTGACATAGTGGATGTGGAAAAGATTCTTGTGGGTGAATGCAGAAAAGATACCCTTTTAGGAAGGGGAGGGGAGGAGAACTTTCTTCCAGTGGGTTGTGCCACTTTGGAACACTCCACCTCAAAGGCAGCCCACGGTGCTGGAGTTGGTGGAGGGATCATTTAATATTTTTGAGGTGAGGTTAGATAGATCCTTAGGAGGTAACAAAGTAAGATGTCATCAGGAACAGATGTGAATGAGAAATATATGACACAAATAGGTCAGCCATGTTCTTACTGAATGGCAGAGCAGATTTGAAGAACTGAATGGCCTACATCTGCTATTAATACATATTTTCATTGTTAGGTAGAAAGTTCTTCACTTGCTGTAGAACTCCCAGCCTCTGATCTACTCTGTATCCCCAATATGTATGGAGTTGGCTCAAATAATTTCTGGTCGATGGTGACAAACCCACCCAGAATGTCAACGGTAAGGAATTTGTGAATAGCAATGAAGGGAAGGTGATCATTTCCTGAAATGGCGAGTTTTGAGATTTGTAGCTTGGGTTGAGGTTCTGGATGTAGGTTTGCTTGCTGAGCTGGAAGGTTCATTTTCAGATGTTTCGTCACCATATTAGGTAACATCATCAGTGAACCTCCGGATGAAGCACTGGTGGCATGGCCTGCTTTCTACTTGTGTGTTTAGGTTTCCTTGGTTGGTGATGCCATTTCCTGTGGTGATGTCATTTCCGGTTCCGGGGGTGGTAAATGTGATCCAAGTCAATGTGTTTGTTGATAGAGTCCCAGTTGGAATGCCATGCTTCTAGGAATTCTCGCGTGTGTCTCTGTTCGGCTTGTCCCAGGATGGATGTATTGACCCAGTCGAAGTGGTGTCCTTCCTCATCCGTATGGGAGGATACTAGTGTGAGAGAGTCATGTCTTTTTATGAATAGTTGATGTTCATGTATCCTGATGGCTAGTTTTCTGCTGTGGAAAATTACATCACCACAGGAAATGACATCAACCACCTAAGGAAACCTAAACACAAATAGAAAGCGGGCCATGCCAGTGCTTCATCTGGAGCCTAACTGATGATGTTACCTAGTATGGTGACGAAATGTCTGAAAACGAACCTTCCAGCTCAGCTAGCAAACTCATATCCATTTCCTGAGATGTTTGTGACATGTACAGTACTTGTCACTTATCAGTCCAGGCCTGAATGTTGTCCATATCTTGTTGCATGCTGGATCAGAATTCTTGATAAACAGTGCTTAAAAAGATGTATGCTTCCCTTTTACAGCTTAATTTCATATGTTAATAAAACTTTGCGTTTGAATTCCTACTGAATCTCACCAATCTCTCCCTCTATTCCAGGTTTAGGAATGGTTATGGAAGTTCGTGTTTCATTCTCCAGTCTTCGCTTGGTATCCCCTTTCTTCCCAATTATGTATCTGTGGAAAAAGTAAAATGATGATTTTAAAACCACAAAAAAATGACTGCTCTGACTTCTGGCAAGAATGAATCTTCCATAACGTTTTGCAGATCTAATATTGAAGCATCAATCCCCAGAAAGGTCAAATGTCTATATTTCACCATTCAGGGAGTGACATGTGTTGTCATATCTCACTGGGGTATCAAGTCCTGTTATTCCTGGAGCCATCACAAAAGTTAAAGATTTTATAAAAATATGCAAAATTCCACAATTTACTTGTCCATTTAGATCCAGGTTGACAGAAAATGCAGTCCAGATATTTGTAACTAGATTGCTGCTTGTTACAAATAAATAGATTCTAGCTACAAGTTAATAATTATGAACTGTCAACACATAACTCCACTTGTCAAAACCCTTATAAACTTCCTGTTGCACACATACAGATAGACTAAAAAAAAATCATGCATGCTATAACTGAGAGAAAGACTGGGTAGGCAGTTCAATGGGGCCTAACTAGAGCTTTATAAAGTCTCAGAAGCACGTTGCTGCTTTTATATTCCAACCCTCTTGAGGTAAATGACAATATTGCATTTGCCTTCTAATCACGGACTCAACCTACAAGTTAACCTTTAGAGAATCCTGGACTAGCACTCCCAGATCCCTTTTTACTTTGGCTTTATGAATTTTCTCACTGTTTAGAAAATAGTCCATGCCTGTATTCTTTTTTCCAAAGTGCAAGATCTCACATTTGCTCACATTGAATTTCATCAGCCATTTCCTGGATAATTCTCTGAAACTATCTAAACCTTTCTGCAGCCTCCCCACCTCCTCAGTACCAGCTGCTTGTCCACCTAACTTTGTATCATTGGCAAACTTCACCATAATGCTTCCAGTCCCTTCATACAGATCATTAATATATAAAGTGAACAGCTGAACCCTACGAGACACCACTTGTCACCGGCTACCATTCCAAAAAAGAACCTTTTATCCCAACTCTCGGCCTTTTCTTGGACAGCCAATCCTCAATCCATGCCAGTAGCTCACCTCGAACACCATGGGCCCTCACCTTACTCAGCAGCCTCCGTGAGGCACCTTACCAAAGACCTTTTGGAAATCTAGATAGATAACATCTACTGGGTTTCCTCGTCTAACCTACTTGTTATCTCTTTAAAGAATTCTAACAGGTTTGTCAGGCACGACCTCCCCTCACTAAATCCAGGCTGACTTGTTCTGATCTGACCCTGCACTTTCAAGAATTTAGAAATCTCATCCTTAACGACGGATTCTAGAATTTTACCAACAGCTGAGGTTAGGCTAATCGGCCTATAATCTTCCATCTTTTGTCTTGATCCTTTCTTGAACCAGAAGGTTACAACAGCGATTTTCCAATCATCTGGGAATTTCCCTGACTCCAGTGATTTTTGAAAGATCACAGTCAGTGCCTCCACTATTTCCTCAGCCACCACCCTCAGAACTCTAGAATGGAGTCCATTAGGGCCAGGAGATTTATCTATTTTTAGACCTTTTAGCTTTTCTCGCACTTTCTCTTTTGTAATGGCTAACATACTCAACTCTGCCCCCTGATTATCCTTAATTGTTGGGATATTACTCCTATCTTCCACTCTGAAGACTGATGCAAAGTACTTACTAAATTCTTCAGCTATTTCCTTATCTCCTTCCTAGCCTTCCTGCATCAATTTGGAGCGGCCCATTGTCTACTTTTGCCTCTTGTTTGTTTCTTATGTATTGAAAGGAACTTCTACTATCATTTCTAAATTTACGGGTTAGCCTACTTTCATATTTGATCCTCTCCTTCCTTATTTCTCTCTTTGTTATCCTCTGTTTGTTTCTGTAGTCTTCCCAATCTTCTGATATCCCAGTGCACTTGGCCACTTTATAGGCTCTCTCTTTATCTTTGATACATTTCCTGACTTCCTTTGTCAGCCATGACTGTCTAATCCATCTCCCGGATAACATTTCTTTTACTTGGGATGAACCTCTGTACTGTGTCCTCAATTACACCCAGTAACTCCTGCCATTGTTGCTCTACTGTCTTCCACTCTACGCCCTGCTTCCAGTCAATTTTTGTCAGTTCCTCTCTCGTGCCCCTGTAATTACCTTTATTTAACTGTAAGACCATTACATCAGAATTTGTTTTCTCTCTTTCAAACTGCAGACTGAACTCTACCATATTATGATCACTTAAGTATTCCCTTGTTTTAAGATCCTTTATAAAGTCTGGCTCATTACACAGTACTAAGTCCAGAATAGCCTGCCCCTTT
Source organism: Chiloscyllium plagiosum (assembly GCF_037043375.1). Lineage (NCBI taxonomy): Eukaryota > Metazoa > Chordata > Chondrichthyes > Orectolobiformes > Hemiscylliidae > Chiloscyllium > Chiloscyllium plagiosum. The sequence goes on from NW_028270181.1 coordinate 7,850,483, forward strand.
GTGGGCTCCATCACAAGCTGTTCCAAAATGCTATCCTGTAAATATTCCATGAATTCCCTTTCAATGGATCCACCTACAACATTATTCACCTTAGTCCAAATGCATATTGAAGTCCCCCATGATCACCGTGACCTTGCCCTCTTGACATGCCCTATCTACTTCCTGGTACACCTTGTGCCCCTGGTCCTGACCACTGCAGGGAGATCTGTACATAACTCCCTTTTTTTTTGCCTTTGTGGTTCCGCAACTTCATCCACACAGACTCCACATCATCTGACCTATGTCATTCAGTGCCATAGATTTAATTTCATTCTTAACTAACAAGACACCCCTGCCCCCTGTGCCCACCTCCTTGTCTTTTCGATGAGTTGTAAAGCCTTGGATGTTTAACTGTCAGTCCTGAAACCCCTGTAACCACGTCTCTGTGATGCCTACCATATCATAATCAGCAGATTTGTGATTCAGTAAAGCGCCTTAATGCTAATTTTCTTATCATGATTTCCAGCATCGCAAGTAATATATCCTAAGTTACCTTCTTTTTTGCTTCGTTCCTCATCTGCCTTGAACTTAAACCTTGCACACATGCTAACCTGCTGCCTATCTTTCTACCTGATTCCATACTCCCTGTCGTTTTCCCTTTCCTCCAACTCAAGTTTAAAGTCCTAGTGACCGCCCTAATTATCGTTTTCGCTAGAACACTGGTTCCAGACCGGTTCAGGTGGAGACCGTCCCTTTGGTACAGATCCCCCAGGTTACAAAACTGATGCCAACGTCCTATGACATGAAGCCGCTCAACTCAAAAAACCTTGAACAAGTCACCTCGCCAACTCTCTCTATTCGAAAGGATGCAGTGCAACCTCTCATCCCTGATAATATCCAGCTAGATTTCCTCTGTTCCCTTTCCAAAGATCTTTACATCTTGCCTGATGGGTGGTGCTCAGAATTGTACACAATATTTCACCAGTGGCTGAACCAGTGAAACATATGATTTCTAGCACAATAGCTTTATAATCAATAACTTCATCCTTCTTCCTAACTCCTCTTCTGTTCCAATCCTATCACCACCACCCACCCCACCAAGTTCCATTCAGCCCATGAAAAATCTTGGGGGATTTGATACATTGAAAAGGGTTTACAAAGTGAAGGTAGGAGCTGGATGTTGCATTATACACAGCCACCTAGTGGCAACACAGAAAAACAAACTAAACTGACTACTACTTGCTGCCAAGAATAGTTTCACTGCTCATACACAGGATTAGCGCCAAAATCTTTTCCAGTTCAGTTAAAAATTAATTACCAACATTCACAAATTTAGAATAGAATCCAGTAATGGCCAATCAGGTTCCTGAGAAGAGTAAACAATATTTGGCTTAGATTTGGGCATGGACTTTCAGTATTACATAATCCCCAAGTGTGATAGAGAACAAGGAAAATTTTGCATTCACACAACGCCTTCTCACACCATGAGTATCAAAGTGTCATTGTCAGCTGTCCCTCAGTTTTGAGGAGGATAAGATCCTGGCTCCCTGAGTCTTCGTGTGACTGAAGAGGCCAGTCCTTGACCTACAGCTCTTTGGGGGCATAGGGTAAGACTTCTTACAGGCTGGTGGAATCCACAGTGCGGGACTCGCTTCCTCTTATTTACTTCTCTGCCTCGTCATTATAGATTTTGGACTCAAACCATGATGCAGCTTGATGGTCAGCTTGAAGTATTGGTCACGAATTCCTCCCGTTCCTTAATGGCAATGCTCCTGCATCTGAGCTACAGGGGGAGGCTGAACAGGCTGGGGTTGTTTTCCCTGGAGTGTCGGAGACTAAAGGGTGACCTTATAGAGGTTTACAAAATTATGAGGGGCATGGATAGGATAAATAGACAAAGTCTTTTCCCTGGGGTCAGGGAGTCCAGAACTAGAGGGCATAGGTTTAGGGTAAGAGGGGAAAGATATAAAAGAGACCTAAGGAGCAACTTTTTCACGCAGAGGGTGGTACGTGATTGGAATGAGCTGCCAGAGAAAGTGGTGGAGGCTGGTACAATTGCAACATTTAAGAGGCATTTGGATGGGTATATGAATAGGAAGGGTTTGGAGGGATATGGGCCGGGTGCTGGCAGGTGGGACTAGATTGGGTTGGGATATCTGGTCTGCATGGACGGGTTGGACTGAAGGGTCTGTTTCCATGCTGTACATCTCTATGACTCTATTTCATGGAGAGCTTCTGTGCCTCCCTGAAAACACTACAAATAGAAAATTGAGAAAACAGGTCCTGACCAGTCAACTGTTTTCCAACATCCCACTAAAGCAACATGGCTGATTTTGCAGGAGGTTTGTTTCAAAGATAATATAAAAGCAGACCACATAAAAATGAATTTCTTGGAAGGTCAGTGGCACATTGGTGTATTTAGCTGCACGGTTATTTTGCATGGAACATGAACAACTAATTAACCTGCTTTTGGTGGTGCTGTTGGACTCAGGAATGTTGGCGGGGATACTGGATCTTTCCGGTCCCTCTGTGATCAGGTCAAATGGAAAAGGGCCAGTGTTCAGTTTCAAACAAACAAACGCACCTGCAAATCTCAAATAGTGTCAACTCACTTGTATAGAGCACTAGGCACAGCCATGGAGCATCGATAGCCCCGATCTGTCTGCTCTATAAGTACAGAATCACAAGGCTCATCCATACAGTCTATAACTCCTGCAAAACAAAAAACAGGAAAATCACTTAAAACATCTCAGAGCTCCAATCTATGTTGAAGCACTGACATAAATATTATGTAAGAAACGGTGAGATATTGATATTCCATCTCTGCTATAATAGGAAATTCTAGAGCTTACTTCAGTCTGAGAGAACATGAGCAGTCTAAAAACTATAGGGTCTCCTCAAGCAAAATTTACAAGTAAGCAGGAATGTGAGCAACCATATCAGCTTGATCTTGTTGAACTGCAGAGTGGGCTAAAGGGGCTTCTATTTCATATGTTCCTCAGAGATCACTGGAGGCACGTTTGTTAAATACTTTTAAGGCAGTAGCAGATAGATTCTTGACTAATAAGGGAGCCAATGGTCAGCAGGAGTAGTTGGGAAGTGGATTTGAGGCTACAATCTTACTGTATGGCAGGAGGAACTGAATGGCCTACTCCCACTCCAAATTCTTGTATTTGTATTCAGCAGTCGGGCAAGAATTGAAAAGTGGTACAGAACACTGCAGGTAAAATGCATAAAAATGGAATTGATTTTACCTCATCACACTGTTGTTCCATTTAAGAGCTTAATTGTGAAATGTAATGAAAGAAGAAAATAATTTTCCTATTACTGTCACAGCCAGGTCTGTATTTTCCTGGCGAGGAATTATTGGAAATTTTTTTTTTGCTTGGCTCCACCAGTTTTCAGCTTGTTGAAGTCACTGGCAAAGAAGAAACTTTAATTATTTTTCGTCTTAGGTTTTAATTACTGCAATTGAGTCTCTAACATGGTGCAAACCTTTGCATTGAAGAGCCTTAGGTAACATTGTGCAATGAACTAATTTTGAATGTCATTCTGGGGACTACTGAACGCCTATGCAGGAGGCAGCATTTGCACAGCAGGCTGAGAGTCTGTGCTCAGCTGCCATCTCCAGGCTGGCTGGCCAAATTAGTGAGATTGCTGTTTTATGGATGTGATGCAGGAGATGACAGGACAGTCCAAACAGCTCTGTGGAAGTGTAAAACATCACACATGCAGCTCCTGACACTGCACAAAAAAAGGTTTCAATCTGGGCTCTGCAAGAGGATCACAGCCACCAGGAGGTCATCAGAATTCTAGTTGACTGTAGGAAGGCATAATGTCATTGGAATTGGCTCAAGAATTCTCTAGTATTTTTTGTACTTGCAGGTTTTCCAGCATATTAAATTGAGACAGTGCTGAATTGGTAATGACACTGGAGTATATATCCAGAACTCAAGGTTAATGTTCTGAGGACATACCAGACGATTGAAGTTGAATTTAATTAAATGTGGAATTAAAAGCCAGTCAAATGGTGACCACGTAACCGCTATTCATTGTTGTTACATCCCATTTGGTTCACTCATGTCCTTAGGGAAAGAAACTGACCATCTAAAGATGTGCAGGTCAGGTGAATTGGCCATGCTAAATTGTCCACAGTGTTAGGTGCATTAGTCAGAGGGAAATGGGTCTGGGTGGGTTACTCTTTGGAGGGTCGGCGTGGACTGGTTGGGCCAAAGGGCCTGTTTCCACACTGTAGGGAATCTAATCTAATTCTCATCAGGTCTACATGTGACTCCAGATGATGACTTTCTAGAATTCCCTGCCTAAGGGCATTATGGATCTACCTACAGCACATGGACTGCAGCGGGTCAAGAAGGCAGCTCACCCCCACCTTCTCAAGGGACAACAAATGCTGGCCAGTCAGTGATGCCTGTGTACTATGAATGAATTTTTTTAAAGGTCTGACTGACTCTTAACTGTCAACTGGACAATTTGGAATGGGTAATAATCGCTGGCCTAGCCAGCAATGCTCATGTACCATGAATATTATTTGAAAATTAATTGCCTTTCAAAGGTTAGGACACTGGGTCCTTAGGAGTGCACTATTTGAAAGCATCCCCAGAGTACGGCAGCATTTACAGGGAGTCCAAGGGACGGGTCAGTATTTGTTAGGTGTTTGCAGGAAAATGCAGCTATTTACAGGGAGTCCCCAGGAGTGCACCAGTACAATATTTGCAATTGGCACTCAACACCGAAATATGCAAACTCTTAATATAAATAAGGAAAAGCATGACAGGTAGCGGTGAATCACAGAAACGGAAATCATCATATTAATACTGAGACTCAGCCTTTCAATGGTGGAGAAGCTTCCTGAAACAATTATTCAGGATAAAGTAAATATTCACGGGAAAAAATTCAGGAGCTTCAGAGAAAAGTTTGAAAGGAAAATCAGGTCTGACTGATTTGCTGAAGGTTTTCAAGACACAGCAGAGAGACAAGGCTGTTGTCATGGGGTACATGGACTTCCAAAAGACTTCTAACACAGTACCACACAAAGACTTGTACACAAAACAATAGGGAATGGATTAAATAGCCATGTGGACACACAACTGGCTGAGTGATAGCAAACAGAGAGCAATGGTTAACAGATCTTTTTGCAGGCTGAAAGGAGGTTTATAATGGAGTTCACCCAGGGTTGGAAGTGGGACTCTTGCTTTTCTCAGTGCACATAAATGATCTGGATTTGGATATAGTAGGAAGTTTGCAGATGACACAAAAACAATGGGAAGATAATATACTGACAGGGAAATTTGCTAGAGCTGCTCGGGAGGATTTAAACTAGTAAAAGGTGGGGGGGGGGGATTGGTGGGTGGGGCCCAGGGAGATAGTGAGGGAAGAGATCAATCTGAGACTGGTACAGTTGAGATCAGAAGTCAGGGCAGGCAGGGACAAGGTAGGACTAATAAATTAAACTGCATTTATTTCGATGCAAGGGGCCTAACAGGGAAGGCAGATGAGCTCAGGGGCATGGTTAAGAACATGGGACTGGGATATCATAGCAATTACAGAAACATGGCTCAGGGATGGGTAGGACTGGCAGCTTAATGTTCCAGGATACAAATGCTACAGGAAGGATAGAAAGGGAGGCAAGAGAGGAAGGGGTGTGGCATTTTTGATAAGGGATAGCATTACAGCTGTGCTGAGTGAGGATATTCCCAGAAACACATCCAGGGAAGTTATTTGGGTGGAACTGAGAAATAAGAAAGGGATGATCACCTTATTGGGATTGTATTATAGACCCCCTAATAGTCAGAGGGAAATTGAGAAACAAACTTGTAAGGAGATCTCAGTTATCTGTAAGAATAATAGGTAGTTATGGTAGGGGATTTTAACTTTCCAAACATAGACTGGGACTGCCATAGTGTTAAGGGTTTAAATGGAGAGGAATTTCTTAAGTTTGTACAAGACAATTTTCTGATTCAGTAAGTGGATGTACCTACAAGAGAAGGTGCAAAACTTGATCTACTCTTGGGAAATAAGGCAGAGCAGGTGACTGAGGTGTCAGTGGGGGAGCACTTTGGGGCCAGCTATCATAATTCTATTCGTTTTAAAATAGTGATGGAAAAGGATAGACCAGATCTAACAGTTGAAGTTCTAAATTGGAGGAAGACTAGTTATGACAGTCATAGAGTCATAGAGATGTACAGCATGGAAACAGACACTTCGGCCCTCCCATCTATGCCGACCAGATATCCCAACCCAATCTAGTCCCACCTGCCAGCACCCAGCCCATATCCCTCCAAACCCTTCCTATTCATATACCCATCCAAATGCCTTTTAAATGTTGCAATTGTACCAGCCTCCACCACATCCTCTGGCAGCTCATTCCATACACATACCACCCTCTGTGTGTAAACGTTGCCCCTTAGGTCTCTTTTATATCTTTCCCTCTCACCCTATAAGGTCACCCCTCAGCCTCCGACGCTCCAGGGAAAACAGTCCCAGCCTGTTCAGCCTCTCCCTATAGCTCAGATCCTCCAACCCTGGCAACATCCTTGTAAATCTTTTCTGAACCCTTTCAAGTTTCACAACATCTTTTCGATAGGAAAGAGACCAGAATTGCACGCGACATTCCGACAGTGGCCCAGCATTGCATGTTTGTGTTTCAGTGAAAGACCATCTCATTAAAAACAAAAAAAAATTATCAATCAAACCAAATTTTAGTGTGGGATCTTACTTGACCAGTGATTACATTAGTTACCATTCCTTTAAAAGGAGCAAGATGAAAGGAAAGCAAAAGAGAAATGGACCTTCAAAGAGAGAGATTGTCAGGCATTCTCTATTTGACCAATATTCAGTCCCATGATTGCTACAGGGGAGAACACGGCCATTTGGTCCATCATGTCCACATCTGTTCTCTAAGTATTTTAACTGAGTATACTTAGTGCCTCTGTCCTGTCTTCTACCCTTAAAGCTGTTTCTATTTAAAACATCTTCTCATGCCCTCTTGAAAGCCCAGACTGAACATGCCTCAGCACACTTCCAGGCAGTGCATTCCATGCCCAAACTACTCACTGTCTGGAAAAGATTTCTCTCACATAGAGATGTACAGCATGGAAACAGACCCTTCGGTTCATCCCATTCATGCTGACCAGATATCCCAACCCAACGTAGTGCCACCTGCCAGCACCCGGCCCATATCCCTCCAAACCCTTCCTATTCATATACCCATCCAAATGCCTTTTAAATGTTGCAATTGTACCAGCCTCCACCACTTCCTCTGGCAATTCATTCCATACACGCACCACACTCTGCGTGAAAACTTGCCCCTTAGGTCTCTTTTATATCTTTCCCCTAAACCTATGCCCTCTAGTTCTGGACTCCCCGACCCCAGGGAAAAGACTTTGCCTATTTACCCTATCCATGCCCTTCATAATTTTGTAAACTTCTATAAGATCACCCCTCAGCCTTCGACACTCCAGGGAAAACAGCCCCAGCCTGTTCAGCCTCTCCCTATAGCTCAAATCCTCCAACCCTGGCAACATCCTTGTAAATCTTTTCTGAACCTTTTCAAGTTTCACAACATCTTTCCAATAGGAAGGAGACCAGAATTGCACGCAGTATTCCAACAGTGGCCTAACCAATATCCTGTACAATCGCAACATGACCTCCCAATTCCTGTACTCAATACTCTGACCAATAAAGGAAAGCATACTAAATGCCTTTTTCACTATCCTATCTACCTGTGACTCCACTTTCAAGGAGCTGTTAACCTGCACTCAAAGGTCTCTTTGTTCAGCAACACTCCCTAGGACCTTACCATTAAGTGTATAAGTCCTGCTAAGATTTGCTTTCCCAAAATGCAGCACCTCACATTTATCTGAATTAAACTCCATCTGCCACTTCTCAGCCCAATGGCCCATCTGGTCAAGATCCTGTTGTAATCTGAGGTAACCCTCTTCGCTGTCCACTACATCTCCAATTTTGGTGTCATCTGCAAACTTACTAACTGTACCTCTATGCTCGCATCCGAATCATTTATGTAAATGACAAAAAGTAGAGAACCCAGCACTGATCCTTGTGGCACTCCACTGGTCACAGGCCTCCAGTTTGAAAAACATCTCTCCACCACCACCCTCTGTCTTCTGCCTTTGAGCCAGTTCTGTGTCCAAATGGCTAGTTCTCCCTATATTCCATGAGATCTAACCTTGCCAATCAGTCTCCCATGGGGAATCTTGTCGAACGCCTTACTGAAGTCAATATAGATCACATCTATTGCTCTGTCCTCTTCAATCTTCTTTGTTACTTCTTCAAAAAACTCAATCAAGTTTGTGAGACATGATTTCCCATGCACAAAGCCATGTTGACTTTCCCTAATCAGTCCTTGCCTTTCCAAACACATGTACATCCTGTCCCTCAGGATTCCCTCCAACAACTTGCGTCAGGCTCACCGGTCTATACTCCCCTGGCTAGTCCTTACTATCTTTCTTAAATAATGGTACTACGTTAGCCAACCTCCAGTCTTGTGGCACCTCACCTGTGACTATCGATGATGCAAATATCTCAGCAAGGTGCCCAGCAATCACCTCCCTCGCTTCCCACAGAGTTCTAGGGTATATCTGATCAGGTCTTGGGGATTTATCCACCTTTATGCGTTTCAAGACATTCAGCACTTCCTCCTCTGTAATATGGACATTTTTCAAGATGTCACCATCCATTTCCCTACATTGTATATCTTTCATGTGCCCCTTCACAGTAAATACTGATGCAAAATATTCCTTTAGTATCTCCCCCATCTCCTGCGGTTCTACACAAAGGCTGCCTTGCTGATCTTTGAGGGGCCCTATTTGCTCCCTAGTTACCCTTTTGTTCTTAATGTATTTGTAAAAACTCTTTGGATTCTCCTTAGCCCTATTTCCAAAGCTATCTCATATCCCCGTTTTGCCCTCCTGATTTCCTCCTTAAATATACTCCTACTGCCGTTACACTCTTCTAAGGATTCACTCGATCTATCCTGTCTATACCTGACATATGCTTCCTTCTTTTTCTTAACCAAACCCTCAATTTGTCTAGTCATCCAGCGTTCCCTACATCTTCCAGCCTTTCCTTTCACCATAACAGAATATACTGTCTCTGGACTCTTGCTATCTCATTTCTGAAGGCTTCCCATTTTCCAGCCGTCCCTTTACCTGCGAACATCTGCCTCCAATCAGCTTTTGAAAGTTCTTCCCTAATACCTTATAGAGGTTTACAAAATTATGAGGAGCATGGGTAGGGTAAATAGGCAAAGTCTTTTCCCTGGGGTCGGGGAGTCCAGAACTAGAGGGCATAGGTTTAGGGTGAGAGGGGAAAGATATAAAAGAGACCTAAGGGGCAACATTTTCACGCAGAGGGTGGTACGTGTATGGAATGAGTTGCCAGAGGAAGTGGTGGAGGCTGGTACAATTGCAACATTTAAGAGACATTTGGATGTGTATATGAATAGGAAGGCTTGGGAGGGATATGGGCCGGGTGCTGGCAGGTGGGACTAGATTGGGTTGGGATATCTGGTCGGCATGGACGGGTTGGACTGAAGGGTCTGTTTCCATGCTGTACATCTCTATGACTCGAAAACAGAAGTTTAGAGAACAAAAAAAAGCAAAATCAAATAAAACCAAACTATTTACATAGAACACACATTTAAAGATTCAGAACACAGTAAAAATAATATCCCATTAATCCCAAAAGCATTCCAATACAGTACTCCTACACCAGAAAGAATGCTCTTCTCTATCCCAAATAGGAATTGATTTAAATGTGGCTTCAATTCCTGGGTGAAGGAATCTGGTAGCTTCTTCTTTAATTTTCATATAACGGAAGATTAAACCTTCTCAGCTCTTTCAGGGTTCTCACAAACATTTCTGGCCTGGAACCTTTATAAAACTCCAGATACAAAAGTAACTTATTTTCAACATTTCTAAACTATCTTCTCCCTTTCTCAAAAGAAATTTTGCTACACATCCAGTTTCAGCTAAGAACCCTGCAGAAATGCCCAAATTAAGTCTAAATAGTTGTTTTTCCAAACTATGAGTGTTTCCCTTTAGTCCGAAAAAATCCAGAATCTTCTATCTGAAAGCATAATGCAATACTCAATCTTGTTTGCTCATAAACTCTAGGAGAAGGTGAGGACTGCAGATGCTGGAGATCAGAGCTGAAAACGTGTTGCTGGAAAAGCGCAGGTCAGGCAGCATCCAAGGAGCAGGAGAATCGACGTTTCAGGCATGAGCCCTAAGATTCTCCTGCTCCTTGGATGCTGCCTGACCTGCTGCGCTTTTCCAGCAACACATTTTCTGCCCATAAACTCTGCCAATATATTAAATTCCCATACTTTCCAAAATGACTTTTTTAAAACTATTTTTAAAAGAAATCAAAATGAGAACTGAAAGACCTGTGGATGCTGTGAATCAGAAACAAAAACAGAAATTGCTGGAAAAGCTCAAGCAGGCCTGGCAGCATCGGTGGACAGAAATCAGAGATAACGTTTCAGGTCGAGTGAGGAATTCTGAGGGAAGGTCACTCAACCCGAAACGTGAACTTGTTTTCCCCCCCACAGATACTGCCAGATGTGCTGAGCTATTCCAGCAATTTCTAGCAATCCCTTAAAACACATAAAATTATGTGCTATAATTCAAATTTTAAAATCTAAACTTGAAATAAACTGTATTAAAATACAAATAAATCACAGACCCTATGTTACAGTATAAACTAACATATCATGGCACTTTTCCATGCAAGTTGCTCAATGTAGCTAATGTAAGGCAATAGAAAATAAAACAATGAAGTAACAGTGCCAGATTATTTGCCAATCAAGATCAAACTACATCTTCAGATCACACTGCCTCACAAGCTCTGAAACACTCAGATAAGGTTGGATTCTTGACCCTGGAAGAAGCTGTCTCAAAAAGGACAAGACACATTCAATATACTGAGAGGGACTGGATTTGTCTCAGACTGCGACAAAGCTATTAAGTGCAACAACAGAATGATGAGGTAAAATCAACTTACGTTTTACACATACAGAGTGATCTAAGTCTTTGTTCCCTTCTCACTAGATTATCACAACAGGAGTCATCACTCAGAAAGATTCGAAGTCTGCTAGTCTTTTCTCCCATTTTGTTTCCTAGAGTTGGGCCACAGACTTCTGGATGGTCCAAGCTTATGGTGCAACGTATTGCAGTGTATGCCATTGTCTTCTGTAGGATGAACAACCGGGCGACCGTCAATGTTCTTACTGCATGTCATCGAGCGTACTGGAAGGATTTACGTGTTGATAATCAGCCTGGTTGACCATGTTACAAACCTTTGTTGGTCAATGTGTCCTGGCAAGGGCTTTGAACTACAGCTCATAGCCAGACGTAGGGACTTTATCACTGCACCACAAAACCTCCTCAGATTCGGAGTATGGGTCAGGTAGGGTTAAGGTTTAGTAGAAACCTGAGGAGTTATTTCTTTACACAGATGGCGATCAAGAGCAGAAACAGTTGGCCAAGCAAAGTAGCTAAATTCACAATATTAGTCCTACGTAAAATAACAAACATTATTTTAAAAAAAAACAAACATTGCAACTGAAGGTAGGAAATGAACTTTAACGAAAATATAAAGTGATTTCCAGGCATCATTTGTCTCAATTATCAATATATAAACAAGACTATAGCAGGGCTTGATATTAGTTTAACTTTTTAGAAGTAAAAATACTAGTTCTGTTTTCAGATAGTGCTTACAGGTGGAGCTGTTACACATACCGGAATAAGTAAAGTCGTCCTCTTCCTCATTCTGGTACACCTGCTCTTTGACATGGTTTTTGCGGTAAATTCGTCCATCAATATTGATCAGTGTTGGCCGAAGAACTTCCATTTCATCCAGTCTTCACCATAAAGGTCACCCAACAATGGATAAAGCACAGGATGAGCTTTGCTGATCAATAAAATGAAGCTCAATACATTGTAGATTCATGAAAAGCTATGAAACCCTCAAATGTGCTGCCAACCATCGGTAATAAGCAACATAATCAATTGATAAGAATTTTACAGAACTGATGAAAGCTATTTAACCCATTACTCTTGTGCTAGCTCTCTGAAAGAGATGGCCAATTAGACATTTTCTTGTCTTTCCTCGATGCACTTTTTTGATTTTTGTAGTAAGCCACTTCCCTGTTAAAAAGTTGTTGTGGATTCTGATTCCAACATGGTTGTTGGTAGGGAACTTAAAGTCCTGATGCAAAATGCAAAAATATCTTCTAACCTCCTCATTTGATATTCGAGTTCTCACTAATTGTTTTCTCATCATTCGGAGATTAGATTCTCTACAGTGTGAAAACTGGCCCTTTGGCTCAACAAGTGAACACCGACCCTCCGAGGACCCATTTCCCTCTGACTAATGCACCTAACCCTGTGGGTAATTTAGCATGGCCAATTCACCTGACCTGCACATCTTTGTACTGTGGAAGGAAACTGGAGCACCCAGAGGAAATCCATGCAGACACGGGGATAATGTGCAAACTCCACACATACAGTCACCAAAGGCTAGAATCGAACCTGGGACCTTGGTGCTATGATCCAGCAGTGCTAACCACTGAGCCACCGTGCCGCCCTCAAAAAGTGAGGACTTTTTAGAGGATGCAGTGAAAGTGATGACTCTGACTGGTGATCAGAATCAAAAAGTGAGGCACTGGAAAAAGCACAGCAGGTCAGGCAGCATCCAAGGAGCAGGAGAGTCTATATTTCAGCCATATGAAGGGTTTATACCCAAACTTTTCGACTCTCATCATTCGGAGGAAACCCTTTGCGATTCAGAGTAAAAACTGTCAATTACATGCATCAGAATATTTTGCAAAGGTCACCCATGATTTAATTAACTCTAGACTTGACTGTCCCAAAACATTTCTGGCTCACCTCCAAAAACACAAGGTCACTTAAAACTCTACTGCACTACCTAACTTGAGGAGAAAGTGAGGTCTGCAGATGCTGGAGATCAAAGTTGAAACTTTATTGCTGGAACAGCACAGCAGGTCAGGCAGCATCCAGGGAACAGGAGATTCGACGTTTCGGGCACAGGCCCTTCTTTCTGAAACGTCGAATCTCCTGTTCCCTGGATGCTGCCTGACCTGCTGTGCTGTTCCAGCAATAAAGTTTCAACAACTACCTAACTTGAACCAAGATCCATTCACCACAATCGCTGAAATTGTTTTGGTACAAGGTCTTGCAAATTCATGCGTCTTTATAACATCCCTCAATAGAATCACTCCACCACAGCTTCACGCTGCTTTGGCCCTGAACTCCCCAAACTGGAGTTAAAGCCGAATTTTGGTTAAATATGTCCCACTCGGTATCTAACTTTGCTGGATGAGATTCCTGCGAAGAGCTTTGGGGAACATCTCAACTCGACAGAGGCGTTATACAGAGGACTGCAGATGCTGGTGATCACTGTCAAAACGTGTGGCGCTGGAAAAGCAGAGCAGGTCAGGCAGCGTCCGAGGAGCAGGAGGATCGACGTTTGGGGCAAAAGCCCTTCATCGGGGTTTATTAGTATATCAGAGGCGCTATACAAACCCCAGTTGTTGTTGTTGTTGTTATTAAAGGTTGCCACATCAAATAAAATTGTTTTTTTTTTATTTCCCCCTGCCCCGGTGGAGGAAGGGAAGAAGGTTGGTTAATGCTTTAACTAAAAGGTATTGTACACACCGAGAGTACTCAGAGTGAAATGACGAACTGAGCAACCCGGTCCGACACGTTAATCCGTCGCTTCCGGTGACTCGGCCAATCACTTCCGGTGTCCGTCTCCAATTGTTTCCCCCCCCCCCCTCCTCACGATGGGAAGGGAGGGACAAACCACTCCGATTTTTAATTTAAATTACACATGGAGTAGATTTGATTCGCCTTTTCAAGGCCCAAAGCGTTAAATACCATCGATAATCGTGGTGCACTGCTTCTATTATCAAATACACATACAAATAAAAATAAAAATTGGTGCTGCCTCCTTGTTTTTACAACTGGCACCATTCATTTTTATTGTATTATTTGGGTACAAGTTTAATTTAAAATAATGGGTATCCGTACAAAAATAGTGAAAAAATACACGACCCCCCCCTCCTCCAATAATAATGAGTTCACCCAACACGTCACCAAGAAACGGATGTCGTGAAGAGCGGTAAAATGTGACCTCCCGCCGTAAACTGTGCCGGGGGAAATCGAGGCCGTTTCGGTTTACGGCAGCGTGTCTGTCATGGCCACCTCAGCGGCATCGTCTTCCTCGTCCTCAGCGGCGGGGGGTTTCGGGGGAGTCTCTGAGCTGACTCCTCCGCGGAAAGTGCTTTTCACTTCGCCCAAAGGGGCCGGAGAGCTGCTGGAAGGTGAGGGGCCTCGGCCCCGGCCCCGGCGGCGGCGGCTGGGGGCGCGCGGGATTCCTCTTCCCCCCCATCCCCTCCCTCACCCCCCTCCCCCCCCCCCTCTCTCCTCCCCCCTCCCCTCTCTCCTCCCCCCTCCCCCCCTCCCCCCTCCCCCCCCTCTCTCCCCCCCCCCCTCTCTCCCCCCCTCCCCTCCCCTCCCCTCCCCCCCCCCTCCCCCCCCCCTCCCCCCCTCCCCCCTCTCTCTCCCCCCCCCTCCTCCCCCCCCTCTCTCTCCCCCCCTTCTCTCCCCCCCCCTCCTTCCCCCCCCCCCTCCTCCCCCCCCCCTCCTTCCCCCCCTCCTCCCCCCCCCCCTCCTCCCCCCCCCCCTCTCCCCCCCCTCCCCCTTCTCCTCCCCCCCCCTCCCCTCCCCCTTCTCCTCCCCCCCTCCCCCTTCTCCTCCCCCCCCCCCCCCCCCCCTCCCCCTCCCTCCCCCCATCACAAGGATGTTGCCAGGGTTGCAGGATTTGAGCTTTGGGAGAGGCTGAATAGGCTGGGGCTGTTTTCCCTTGAGCATTGAAGGCTGAGGGGTGACCTCAGAGTTTTACTAAAACATGAGGGGCAAGGATAGGATAAATAGACAAGATCTTTACTTTTGGTTGGCAGAGTCCAAAACTAGAGGACATAGGTTTAGGGTTAGAGGGGAAAGATATAAAAGGGACTAAGGGGCAATCTTTTTACTCAGAGGGTGGTGAGCGTATGAAATGAGCTGCCAGAGGAAGTGGTGGAGGCTAGTACAATTGCAACATTTAAAAGGCACCTGGATGGGTATATGAATGTGGAGGGTTTAGAGGGATATGGGCCAAGTTCTGGCAAATGGGATTAGGTTAGGTTGGGATATCTGGGCCAGCCTAGACTATTTGGACCGAAGTGTCTTATTCCGTGCTGTACATCTCTGTGACTCTATCATCCTGGATATCCCAGACCACAGCAGAATTCTGTGACCCCAAGATGTTATCCTCAAGTTGAAGGGACTTGACAAAGTGTGTTCGCCCCTCTGCTGTCGGGAATACTTGAACAGAATACAAACCCAATTTACTCAGCCTCTTATTGTAGTACAGTTTCTTAATGTCATCAATCTATTGTATGCTCACACAGCTACCTCCAGTGCATGTGTACTTTTCTGCAAACTCCACCCCTTCAGGAAACATTAGCTCATCCACAACTCTGCAGCTCATAGCTCGAAATAACCAGAAATGATGGAGGTCGATACAATTACAACATTTTAAAGGGCGTCTGGATGGGCACATGTAATGACGAAGGGTTCAGAGGGATATGGGCCAAATACTGGCAAATGGAACTGGTTTAATTTAGGACATTGGTCAGCATGGACGAGTTGCACATGCTGTATGTCTCTATGATTGTGAATTCCTGTTGATCCATCACCTTTGTTCCTCGGTGACTGTAATGCATTGTTTTCCAGATACCTCTGTCAAACCCCTTGTGTCCGTGCTTCTCCCTGTGTATAACGTCCTCCAGCTCCTTCTACCCTTTTAAGATTTGTGTTCAGTTGATTTTAACGACATGAGCATGTCTGAGTTTTGATCCACCATTAGAAGCTATGCCTCCCGTTTCCACAAGCGTAATCTCCCGAACCCCGCTATTGGTCTTCTGTGAACTCGTTCTTTAAAATCTCATCCTTTGTCCAAACTTTTGCTGACACATGCTGAAGGTTTGCACACATTGCATTATCCATATAGCTTCACTGTTGTAAACTACATTTATTAAAGGACAGGGGAAAGAGAAAAATGTATCTGTACAGATTTAATACTTTGTTGGGAGAATTTGCTAGCACGCACTTGTTAATAATGAAGTGGACTGTATTTCAAAGCTTCTTTCTCATTTACAGATGCAACGGAGAGATTCTTGTGTGAAGCAGTTTTCAGCTATCAGGTGGCTCACACATTGAGACAGGTCAAACGAGGTAAAAATCATGTCCCATGATGAGGAGGTGATGGCTTGGTTGTAAAGTCAATAGGTTCATAATATAGAACCTCAGGCTAATGTTCTGGGAATGGAGGTTCATATCCCGTCGAGGGATGGTGAAATTTGTTGCAATAACCATCTGGCTCACTAATGAGGGAAGGAAATCTGTCCTTACCCAGTCCCCTGGCCTAGGTGTAACTTGAGACCCATAGCAATGTGGTTGACTGTTGGAATTCGGGATGGGAAATGAATCCTGTCCCAGACAGTCAAGCCCACATTCCATTAACTTTTTGTAAAAACTGAAGTGGTATTTACAGTCATTCCTCTGTATCCAAGAATGTTCCATTCCTGAGAACCTCCACAAGTAACAACATTCACAAATGTGGAGTTAGTTTAGATTAGATTACAGTGTGGAAACAGGCCCTTCGGCCCAACAAGTCCAAACCGACCCGCCGAAGCGCAAACCACCCATACGCCTACGTTTACCCCTTACCTAACACTACGGACAATTTAGCATAAAGTAGGATAAAAACAGGTTAAAATTGCAGAAATATGTGTATAGCCTGCAGGTGTTGAATTTTATTTTTTGGCGCGGATAAGTGAATTTGTGATTTCACAAATACAGAAGATTTACTATCATCTCAATTCAGAATGGTCTCACCAGCAGTTGAAAGAATGAAAGAAAATACAAATTTATCCTGCAAAAAGTATCTGTGGTATGCCTTTGTCTTTCTTTTAGAACATCTGGACAAGGAGCAGGAGTAGGCCATTCGGCCCTTTGATATAATTTTGTATCTCTTTTTTTAAATAGCTGATCATTTATTTTTAAATAGTGACTGTCTTGTTTATTGAATTTTATTCCTGATGGAAATGCAAACTTTCAGTATTACTTTACCCATTCTGTCAAATGCTACCAAGTGATTCGTGTGATTGATTAATTTGACACCAGTAAGTCATTTTCAAATACAGCGTGTGCTTTGCCTTAACCAGTATTGAGACAAATGAGTAAGTAACCAGATTCTCATTGAATAGTAACATTGAACATAATTGTTTGATTTCAAAGAAATTATGTACTGCAATCATATAGTTCATATTCCATTGAAAAGCATAACTTGTGTTCAAAGGTTTTTTCAGAGCCATAGATGACTACAGCATGGAAACAGGTCAGACTTTTCCATGTCATCCTGTTTTCACAATTAAGCTAGACCCATTCGCCTGTGTTTAACCCATATTCCTCCATGCCTGTCCCATCCAAGTACCTATCTAAATGTCTGTTCAATGATAAAATTGTACTCGCTTCCACAACTACCACTGACAGTCTGTTCCAGACACTGACCACCCTCTGTATGAAAAATTATCACTCTGGACTCTTTTGTATTTCTCTCCTCTTACCTTAAAACTATGCCCGCTAGACTCCCCTACCACTGGAAAAAGCCTCACATAATTTTCTAGACCTCTGTATGGTTACCCCATAGTCTCCTACACTTTATATAACAATCACCCTCCAGGCCAGGTAGAATCCTAATAAACCTATTCTGCAATTTTTATAGCTTATTAATATCCTTTCTATAGTAGGATGAAATTGAAAATGTTTAAGTTATAAATATTCAAAGTCTCCAAGCACCAAACTGTCACTTGAGACAAACTAGCCAGAGGAGCACATCTGGTCTCCTGAAACTAAAGTTAAGCTGAGCCGACCTTTCGGACGATATCTATTTGGGAACCTAAACAAAATAAAGTGAACTAGCAATCAAAGTATTTCTGCCGATCAGAATTACATTCATTCACTCTCTCCACTTAGAGCAACAGTGTTCCCGAATGGAAAAACTGGCCAGTTTGGTCGAGGAGTTAGAGGCGGACGAATGGCGCTACAAACCAATCGAACAGCTACTAGGTTTCACTCCTTCCTCTGGATGAGATGAGAGAGATTGGATTTGTTCCACTAACTTGCCAGATTGTAACTGGGAGATTAAATACAATTATTTTTCTGTGTAAAAATGTGCATGTTTAAATACTGTTTTAAATGTATATAACAGACATGGGGGTTGTGTGTTCAGGGTACTGCTTTGTTACTAAGACTTTTTAAAATGATGTAGGGATCTATGAGCTGAACTGTTAATAAATCGACTTTTATAAATTTTTTGGGCTGGCTGCTAAATTCAAACATTAAGCATTTAGATTGCAAGATGATCTGGTGGTTTAAAGAGCTGGAAAACCGATAGCTCAACTAAATTATTAATGTGTGTTTGGGAGGCTACATGCAGCAGGTAATTCTCTAGCAATGTACTGATCAATGATTTTTGATAAGATTTGCAGCTCAAGTTGATCAGTATGTATGTTAGCTCACTGACTGGAAGATTTGTTTTCAGATTTTTCATCACCATGACTAGGTAACATCATTAGTGACAGTCTCTGGTGAAGTCCTGGTGGTATGTCCAGCCTCTCTCTATTTATAGGTCTTGGTTTCTTAACGTGGGTGATGTCATTTTTGGTTCCTTTTTTCAAAGGAAGATAGATGGGATCTAAATCGGTGTGTTTATTGATGGAGTTCTGGTTAGCATGCCATGCCTAAGGATTCCTGGGTGTCTCTTTGTTTCGCCTGTCCTAGGATGTGCGTGGTGTCCTTCTTTGTCTCTGTAGAAACTAGTGAGAGTGGGTCATGTATCCTGGTGACAAGTTTCCTGCTTGTTTGTCTGATGTGTTTTTTACAGTTCTTGCATGGTATCCTGTAAATTATGTTAGTTTTGCTGGTGGTATCCAGTGGATCCTGGTTAAGTTGCTGGTTAAGTGTGTTGCCAGGTTTGTGGACTACCATGATGCCAAGGGGTCTGAGTAGTCTGGAAGTCCTTTCTGAAATGTCTTTGATGTAAGGTAATCTGGCTATAGTCTTGGTTGCGTTGTCTGCTTGTTTGGGTTTGTTTGAGGAATCGGCAGATTGTGTTTATTGGGTACCTGTTTTTCTTGATCCTTCGTTTAGATTTTTTTTTGCTTTTTGTAGTTCTTTGGTGCTGCAGGGTGATGTAGCTAATTGCTTCTGAAGTAAAGATATTTCAATCATCCCAACACCAATGAACGTAGCCGCATTAAGTATTTGGTCTGTGTTTTTCTGTAGATGCTGGTTTGAAGCTCTCCGTTAACTGTATGTTCAACTGTCACATCTAGGAATGGGAGTCTGTGAGGTTCACCTGTTTTTGTGAATTTTATGCCTGGGGCCCACAAACCTACCAACACACTTAAACAGTGACCAATGAAACTAAAGGATCCATTAGATTCTACCAGCAAATCTAATGTTATTTACAAGATAACATGCAAGAACTTTTTTTTTAAAAAAAAACATTACATTGGACAAACGAGCAGGAAACTTGCCACCAGGATACATGAACACCAGCTAGCCTCCAAAAGACACAAGGTAAAAACAAGGGACAGATACGACGTGTCCTTGATATGTATGTACCTGTCAGGCAGGAAAGAGATGGTCGTGTGAGGGAACCTTGGTTGACGAGGGAGGTTGAATATCTTGTAAAGAGGAAGAAGGAGGCTTACATAAGGTTGAGGAAACAAGGTTCAGACAGAGCATTGGAGGGATACAGGATTGCCAGAAGGGAGCTGAAGAAAGGGATTAGGAGAGCTAAGAGAGGGCATGAAAAATCTTTGGCGGATAGGATCAAGGATAACCCCAAGGCATTTTATGCGTATGTGAGAAACATGAGAATGACGAGAACGAGGGTAGGTCCGATCAAGGACAGTAGTGGGAGACTGTGTATTGAGTCGGAAGAGATAGGAGAGGTCTTGAATGAGTACTTTTCTTCAGTATTTACAAACAAGAGGGACCGTATTGTTGAAAAGGAGAGTGTGAAATGGACTGGTAAGCTAGAGGAGATACTTGTTAGGAAGGACGATGTGTTGGACACTTTGAATAACTTGAGGATAGACAAGTCCCCCGGGCCTGACGGGATATATCCTAGGATTATGTGGGAAGCAAGAGAGGAAATTGCAGAGCCGTTGGCAATGATCTTTTCGTCTTCACTGTCAACAGGGGTGGTACCAGGGGACTGGAGAGTGGCGAATGTTGTGCCCCTGTTCAAAAAAGGGAATAGGGATAACCCCGGGAATTACAGGCCAGTTAGTCTTACTTCGGTGGTAGGCAAAGAAATGGAAAGGGTACTGAGGGATAGGATTTATGAGTATCTGGAAAGGCACTGCTTGATTAGGGACAGCCAGCACGGATTTGTGAAGGGTAGATCTTGCCTTACAAGTCTTATTGAATTCTTTGAGGAGGTGACCAAGCATGTGGATGAGGGTAGAGCAGTGAATGTAGTATACGTGGATTTTAGTAAGGCATTTGATAAGGTTCCCCATGATAGGCTTATGTGGAAAGTCAGGAGGCATGGGATAGAGGGAAATTTGGCCAGTTGGATAGAAAACTGGCTAACCGGTCGAAGTCAGAGAGTGGTGGTAGATGGTAAATATTCAGCCTGGAGCCCAGTTACAAGTGGAGTTCTGCAGGGATCAGTTCTGGGTCCTCTGCTGTTTGTAATTTTTATTAATGACTTGGAAGAGGGAGTCGATGGATGGGTCAGTAAATTTGCAGATGATACGAAGATTGGTGGAGTTGTGGATAGTGAGGAGGGCTGTTGTCAGCTGCAAAGGGACTTTGATATGATGCAGAGCTGGGCTAAGGAGTGGCAGATGGAGTTCAACCCTGCCAAGTGTGAGGTTGTCCATTTTGGAAGGACAAATAAGAATGCGGAATACAGGGTTAACGGTAGGGTTCTTAGTAAGGTGGAGGAGCAGAGGGATCTTGGGGTCTATGTTCATAGATCTTTGAAAGTTGTCACTCAGGTGGATAGAGCTTGTAAGAAGGCCTATGGTGTATTAACGTTCATTAGCGGAGGGATTGAATTCAAGAGTCATGAAGGGATGTTACAGCTGTACAGGACTTTGGTTAGGCCACATTTGGAGTACTGTGTGCTGTTCTGGTCGTCTCACTTTAGGAAAGATGTGGAAGCTTTGGAGAGGGTGCAGAGAAGATTTACCAGGATGTTGCCTGGAATGGAGAATAGGTCGTACGAGGATAGGTTGAGCGTGCTAGGCCTTTTCTCATTGGAACGGAGAAGGATGAGGGGTGACTTGATAGAGGTGTATAAGATGATCAGGGGAATAGATAGAGCAGACAATCAAACTTTTTTCCCTGGGAACAACAGTGTTACAAGGGGACATAAATTTAAGGTGAAGGGTGGAAGGTATAGGGGAGATGTCAGGGGTAGATTCATCTCTATTCCTGATGAAGGGCTTTTGCCCGAAACATTGATTTTCCTGCTCCTCGGATGCTGCCTGAACTGCTGTGCTTTTCCAGCACCATTCTAATCATTAGTTTCCATATATAAAGACCAAGAAGGACACCACTTTGACTGGGACAACTTGCTGGGACAGGCGAAACAAAGACACACATGAGAATTCTTAGAGGCATGGCATTCTAACCAGAACTCCATCAATAAACACCATAGATTTAGATCCTACCTAACTATCTATCTTTCCTTGAAAAAGGGAACAGGAAATGACATCATCCACCTTAAGAAACCAAGACCTATAAATAGAGAGGCGGGACATACCACCAGCACTTCACTGGTGTCTCTCACTGATATTACCTAGTCATGGTGACAAAATGTCTGAAAACAAACCTTCCAGCTCAGTGAGCTAACTTACATCCTGATCGAATGGAGATCTCAAATTGAGTGGGGAGATGGATTAATGACACAAGCTGTAGGGATACTTTAGTTGCTGGAGTGAGATTCCACAGTTGAAAGTGTTTCTCTTCCAGAGATCTAGGGTTTACTAGCAGTGCAAAAGCATATCATTAAATAATCCTTTCATTGTCGAATGCCCTCCAGCTTCAACAGTCTGCAACAAGTTTAATTTGTTGTGAATGCAGCATTTTGAAACTTGCATGGAGCTTGTCGCTGAGCTCTGGTTTGACTGGGTTTTTGCAGAGCATTACATCATCCAGCAACTAGTGGAGATTCATAATATTGTCTCTTCCAAAGTACAAATTGTTGGAATCATTTTACATTGTTAATTGCCATCAAATTCACAAGCTTATCCATCAGCCATTTCAATTCCATTCCAGTTGGCTTGGTGGAGCCTCTAAGCAAGTTATGAGTTCAAATCTCACTCTGGAAACCGCAGTACAAAAGGAGAGCTGCATTGTCAGAATGGCTGTCTTTCTGATAAGACCTTAAACTATGGTCCTGTCTTTTTTGAAGTGCATACTAAAAGATCACATGGCACTATCCCACAAAACAGAAGCCCCTCGGGGCCAATTGCTAAATCAGGCCATGGTCACTTGCTGTTTGTGGGAACCCACGTACACCTATTATCTATTAGGCTTTGAGCAAAAGACTTGTAGCCTGGATTGGTCTACAGCTCTTCCTTTGTAAATTATACCTAGCCAGAAAACATAATGCTCCAAGAAATGATTTCTAAATGAATAAGTGATATAGACAATTAAACAGAGGCGTTGGTATTTTCACAATACAGATTTATTTCTATTGAAGAGCAAAATAAGTTACAACTGATTTCAGCCCCTGGATAAAGTACAATGTATATACAACTATAAATAATTTCCAAATCATTAATTCAACATATGTTGATTTGCTCCATTAGAAGTGACTAGTGCACATGTACAAACTTGGTTCATGTGTAGTCATGTCTCTCCTGTTTTGCACTATGTCGGTCTCCTCCCCAATTGAGTGTTCACAGTCTACACGGCAGGGTGCTGCTCGGGAGACGTTGGCTCTCTTTGCTTCAGTTCATCAAAAAAGTCCAGTGGTGGGGGTTTGCTCATAGGCTAGTGAGTATTTTCAGAAATGCTGCTGGCTAATCAAAATCCAGTCTTAAGACAATTTCAAGGGTCTTGTTTTATTTTGAAGTAGTCATTGTCTCCCATCGCTATACCATGTGTGAAGAAACAAATAATTTCAAAGAGTAACAAGTTGACATAAGCAGGCCACATATCTATCTATCGAATTAAACAAGAAACAGTTCATCCCCCAAAATCTCTCAGTTGAAGGCAGTTCTCTATTAATCTTCCCATATCCTACTCCAGAACCTGAGTACAGAAATCAAGGTGGACATTTCAATGCAATAATGTGTTAAGGGAGGTCTGCAACGTCGGAGGTGCAAACTTTCAGATGTCTGCTGTCTCAGGTATGA
Source organism: Chiloscyllium plagiosum (assembly GCF_037043375.1). Classification (NCBI taxonomy): domain Eukaryota; kingdom Metazoa; phylum Chordata; class Chondrichthyes; order Orectolobiformes; family Hemiscylliidae; genus Chiloscyllium; species Chiloscyllium plagiosum. Next base: position 7,874,019 of record NW_028270181.1, read on the forward strand.
AAGATCTCCTGGCACTGCTTGAAGAGGAGCAGGAAAACTATCCCTGGTGTCTTGGTTAATATTTAAAATGTAATCTGTTATCGGTGTAGATTACCTGATCATTATCCCATTGTTTGGACTTTGATGTGTAAAGTGGCTGTCACATTTTCTAAAATACAACATCAACTCCACTTTAGCCTCCTTAGTCCTCTTCAAGCCATACCTAAATTCTCTTGATTTAGCTATGTGGCATATTTCTCCAAAAAAACAGAAAGAGCTTGATTCTGAGACACATAATGGTGCTCATGAATTTCTGTATCAAAGGCAAATGAAGGTTGGTATCTATAGGATGTACCTGGTTTCTGGTTATTGGTGTGGCAGACTCCATTCTAACCATGCAGGGAAGCCTGCACTTCTGATAACCTGGTACAGCTTGGTGTGCTCATTTTCTGGGCCCTCTGGTAGAGATCCACATCTCCAAAATAGCGGGCACGATATAACAAACCCTCTTCTGTAGAGACAAAATAAAAATGTTAATGAGATTGGCTAGATTTATATCAGAATACATATTGATTTTGCATTACTGGCAGTACAGAATCATCTCAACATCACTTTTGCAGAACAGAAAAATACTTTTTTTTTAAGCCACTAGGCTTCTCAACATCTCAAGGTGTGATGCTAAAACATTTTAATGTACAGTGACTTAAGAGGAAAAACAGCCACTTTAGATGCAGTTACAACCAACAAATATTAAAGAAATGATAATTTATCTGTTTCTGGTGATGTTAAGGAGGATTGAAGATTGGTCAAATAGTTCTGTGCTCTTCAAATAAAACTATCCCTTGGAATCACGAGACAGCAAGATATAATCTCCACTTACGTTCACTGACATATGGAACACACTGCAATTCTGCAGTCCTCAGCAATGGGAGTGTGCTTGACATGACTGGAACATCATCAACGACCAAGTTCCTGTCCAAATCACAAGCTACAGTTCCTTCATCACTTTTGGGTGAAAGTCTGGAACTCCCCACTTCTCAATAAGTGGCAGTTCCTCTATTACATGATTGGCAACAGCTGAAGCAGTTGGGTCTCTGCCATCCTTTCAAGGGAACACAGGGAGGGGAAGTAAATGCTGGTTGCCACATCTCAAGAGTGAATGAAGAAAGCATGTGATATTAAAATAGAGTTACAGGGGAACACAATGCTTTCGTTTTGTTGATGCAGGCCTGCATTTTATAGACCACATATTGCTTTAACTCTGCCTTGGCCAGTTTATTCCATGTAAATTACTATTCCACTCCCCATGCATCACTCACTCTGTTGTTTCTCCTTCCAGCAGTTATTCCGCAAGTTTGCGATGAAATCTTCTTCCACATTCTGTTCCACCAACTTCAGGTTATGTCCTGTATACTCTGCCGCAAATTTATCTGCCACAAAATAATGCACCTTCAGTACCTCTGTTGTCCGTCTGTGAATGTGACCGGTAGACCTGCAAACAAATGGCAGCTCAGATTAGGAAACACTCACTATTGGTATTGTTTCTACCAAAGCACAATAGCTGGAAAACCTGCTATAAAATGATGGAAACTCAGCTGGTCAGGGAGCATCTGTGGAGAGAGAAATGGTTAATATTTCAGGCTGAGGACTGCATATCAGTGTTATATAAAACACACATGTATTCTATTTTACACTGCAAATGAATTCAACACATCTTTTCCTCACCTCTTCCAGTTTATTGTTTAAAAATAACTTTTAGATACTTGAGGTGATGACTATCCTGAGATAAAGGCTGGTACATAAAAACACTACCCAATGCCTGGCCTAATGGTCCCTTCTTCTCACTGGTGAAAAATAACATCTGTGCGGTCAATTGCAAGCACAAACTCACATATTACACATGAGTTTTTAGAACAATATCCTGCCGATACTTTAAAAATTCATAATGATATTAGATATTTAAATTAATATTTGATGGCTGAAAGCTGCAAGGAGGCAGGAAATGTCTTATTGCCAGTGACTGTGATGGGTGTTATTGCCGCTCACATCTGCCGTTCTCCAATCTTTGTTTCCTCCCTTCTTAAACAGCGGGGTTATATTTGCTACCTTCTGGTCAATAGGTACCTTTCCAGAATCTATAGATTTACCAAAGATAACTCCCAATGTACCCATTATCTCTGTTGCTACTTCCTTCCAGAGATTTACAAAACTCTGAGTCCAGCTAATGCGTCAAATATGACCGAGTAATGAATACAATTTGCTTTTAGTCACATATAAGTGGTGGGACAGGGAGTGTTGCAGAAGGACCTGGACAGGCTAAAAGAATGAGCAAAGAACTAACACATTACTGTATGCACATTGGCTGCAATGTTTCCTGCATTACAGCAAGACAGTCATAGAATCCTACAGCATGGAAATGGACCCTTCGATTCAACCAGTCCACGCTGACCATGTTTCCAAACTAAACTAGTCCACTTGCCTGAACTTGGCCCAGACCCCTCCAAACATATTTTATTCATGTACTTATCTAAATGTCTGTTAAATGTTGTAACTGCACTCGCATCCACCACTTCCTCTGGAAGTTCATTCCACTCACTAACCATTGTGTAAAAGAAAAATTGCCCCCATGCCTTTTTAAAATATTTTCCCCTCTCACCCTAAAAATAAGCCCCTTCATCTTGAAATCCCACATTTGTGGGAAAAGACACCTGCCACTCACCTTATCTATACCCTTCATTATTTTATAATGCCGTTTAAGGTCACCTCTCAACCACCCACTCTCCAGTGAAAAAGTATCAGCTTATCCAGCCTCGCCTTATAACTCAAACCCTCCATTCCCAGCAATATCCTGGTAAACCTCTTCCTTACCCTCACAAGTTTAATGATATCCTTCCTAAAACAGGGAGACTAAAATCGGACATGAACTTTTGATGCTTCTACCCTGTTTGGTCCTGCCATCCACAAATACTGCACTTATAGTCTTAAGCCACATTTGCAAATCTCTCCAGAGTCTCTAACTTAATTTGGCAGCATCCTTAGCTTGTTCCCAAAATATCTCCACAGCTCTGTCACTCCACCTGTCAAAACATGCCTCAAAATCACATCTTTTCACTTATAAGTAATGGTTTCTCCCTTCCTCGATCAGTAAGTATTTTGTTGGCCTATAAAGCACCTTAAGACTTTGTTTTATGTTAATGGTGCCATATGAATGCAGATTATTTACTAAGCTCATTGAAAACACTTTGCAGGAGGAGGAGAAAGGTAAGTCATCTAAAATAACTTTAGGGTAAGGGATGCCCCTAAATGTTCTTCACTTCACACAACAAACTGGAATCAATGCTCATTCAAAACCCTCAGTGCCTGCAAGGACTGTACAATAAAGGGTCCATGAAGACACTGCCGCCTGTTTAATGTTTTGTGACTAAACCATCCTGAAAAAAACTCTGTCAAACCAAATTACTTCAATCTTCTTTCCAGTTTAACCAACATTCACGTTTGTTAGGTTGTTTAAGCTAAAGAAGGGACTTGAGGTCCTCATGAAGCGGAACAAATGATCAGATTTTATCTAGCAGTGAATGCATGGCTTTACTTACGGCCTGTAGCTCAGACTGTATGGAGGGCTCGACACCATCATTTGACTGATCACAGAGACGAGAATCAGAATCAGAATTGGCATCAACTGTACAAAGAGTGCCAATCCACCCTGCTAAAGAAACAGGAAGCTAATCAGATAACACAGAGACCAGTAATATTTAATTGGTACAAATGTCATAAATACACAAACATAAGCATAGCAACATTTTCTGACTTTCTCTTGTCCATAAACACGAAAATATTCCCTAATTTCTAATAATCCTGAACCAGTCGTTGGCAACATATTTTTATAAAATTTGTTCACAGGATCTGGATGTTGCTGGCTAGGCCAGCATTTATTGCTCATTCTTTTGAGAGGTAGTGATGAGCCGCCTTTGTGAATCACTGCATTGAAAGGGGGGTACACTGCCGTTAGGGAGGACATTTCAGGAATTTGTCTCAGCATCAGTGAAGGAGCAGCAATACCTTTCCAAGTCAGGATGGCATGGGGGTTGTAGGTATGATGCTCCTATACACTTCCTTATATGTCATAGAGGTCACTGGTTTGAGATTTTGAGAACCTGTCCAGTTCCTTCAAGAAACCCAGTGTCTTGATTTTATCAAATTATTTCACGAAAATCCTTTCAGAGTTAAGAAATGATTTCACCCAGAGGATGGTGGAAGTTTTGAATTCACTTCCTGAAAAGATGGCAGAGACAGAACACAACATTGCATGTAAACAAATACACGGATAGTGTGAAGTGCCATACTCCACAGGGCTATGAATCAAGAGATGGAAATTGAATTAAAACTGGATAGCATTTTTTTCATCTGGTGCAGATATGATCAGGTAAACAGCTTTATTTCATGTCATAAACTTTCTATGATTCTATGGAACTCTGTGATGTAGTCTTCACAAGCAACACAGATATTTATCACACACTCCTGGTTGCCATGGATAGATTTGACAAGATGGAGTGGCTTGCTCAGTTGATTTAACCACATTGGTGTGGCACTGGAGTCATATTTAGATCAGGTAAGGATGACAGATTTTATTTTTCACATGGACGTGGATGAACAGTTAGATTTTTGTGAGAACTTTAAAGCATAACAATCACTTTTACTGAGGTCTTTTAAAATTGAATTCAAATTCTCAAATTATTAGGGTGACCTGTGAACTCAAGTTCTCTGGATTTACAGAGTCTTGGTCAGTCTCCAACTGCAGCATGTGCATTTGGTTTTGGGAACCACATCCAGGAAGAATACATTCGCCTGTAGGGGGGGAATCAGCATAGATTCACAAGAATGATACAGAGTTTAAAGATACAGGAAAACATAGGTCTGATATTCAGGAATCCATTGATTTATATAAAGATCACAGTTAAAACTGCAAATAAAGTAACACTTGGAAAACAATTGGGAAAGAAAGAGGGAAACCGCCCTCTTGAACTGTCCTTCCCGCCTATCCACTCCACCCTCCTCTCCGAGGGTAGCACTGTCAGCCGCAACTTCATCTACCTATCGCATTCCCAGCTATTTTCCCTCCACCCCCACACCTCTCCCCCATTTATCTCTCAGCCCCAGTGGCCACCCCTCATTCCTGATAAAGAGCTTATTCACGAAACGTCAAATCTTCTGCTCCTCGGATACTGCCTGACCAGCTGTGCTTTTCCAGCACCACACTCTTTGACTTCGAAATAATTCTAAAACCAACGTTTAAGCAAGTAGAAGTTGAAAAAAATGATAAATGCATTTCTACTCCTGTAAGAGATACTCAGCTTCCTATATACTTCAGTGCTGATTTGAAAGGTTGCACAGCCTACATAGAGACACTAAGAACTCTGCAAAGAGCTCAAGAAAAAAAAGTAACTGAAGCCGCCTTATAGAATCTTAAACCCTGTAATTAGTCTGGATGCTTGGTACAGCAATCAGAGCACAGCAAAGCTTAAAACATGCATGATGCATGATTTCCCTTAAACAAATGGCCCATAACTTCCCAAATTAAAGGTTGCTTGCATTTATGTAGAAACCACCTAGAAAACTCCACACTTTTTCTTTGCAACATTTAATTATATCTTAAATGATTCCAACAATTTCATTCCACTATTATTAGAATTTAAATTATTACATTAATATAGACTGGATAAACCTTATCTCTATAAAAGGAGCTTTCTTCAAAGTTGAGGGGCGATTTAATTGAAGTATTGAAATTTTAGAAAGATTTGTAGGGTAGATGAATACAAAGATGCGTTCACTCTAATGGGAGAGATCCAGAACAATTCTCCATGACCTGAAGCAGTCCAAATCCATGACAGCTTTTAGACAGAGATGGGATTAAAAATGTGATTTAAGCATCAAGTTTGAATGTTGTGAGAGGGGATAGGGAATGGGGGTTGAGTGTACAGTTCCTTCAAATAGTTGGCATAGCCAAGATGCACGTCTTTCTTCAGTGCTGCAAGACTTGTGTACTTACATCACCCTGCTGATCCCGTCGCTCAGGTCTGTGGTAAGTGTAACGCATTCTCCCATTACTATATACATGGACATTGCCTGAGGAGGAGAGAGGGTGCGTGGAAGAGAAGAAATAATAGGATGAAGAGGACATTCAACACGCTGATGAATTAGGTTAGAATTGCTATGTCATTATCTTTATAAATGAAACTTAGAAAGCAACATTACATAGATTTGACAGTACAGAAACAGGCTATTCAGCTCAGCACATAGATGTGAGTGTTTCTGCTGAGCCTCATATTAACACTGAGCATCTAACCTCGTCAACATTGCCTTCCCCTTCAAACGCTTATCTGGCTTCTTAAATATATAATTTCTAGTCATCTGTGCTAGTAAGCTACATGATTGCACTGCTCCTGTATTTCTTTTACAATTTATTTGTGAGCATTTTATAATAACGTCCCTAGTTCTAGAGGCAGCAGTGCGTAGCTATTGAACTTATACAGATTGAAATGTAGCTGTTTTGCATCTTTAACATAAATCTGGATACTAAACGTGGGAACATATCTGCACTGGCCCTATTTTAATGGAGTTTGGCAATTAGTTGAATGACCATCTTTCTCAAATAATTTTCAACAATGTATTATCAAATCTTCACATGTCCAGGAGAACCCATAAGTAAAATGACCAATATACATCTTCCGTTTTTCCACCCATTGTATGGATCTTTTATCCTTTGAAGCAAATGATTTAAACCTGTTTTCCTGATTTGAAATTATATTTTCAGCATCAATTTGAATTTGACTCAGAAATTTCCATTAACCACCAATGACAGCCAGATATTGGCAAGTTCAGCACAACATTTGCAAAGGTAATTGATTGACTAAAATATTAAAGATAAGATAGGCAAGGGAACATTGTTCCCACTAGCTGAGGAGACACCCCATTTAAGATCTTTGGAAGAGAAATAGAGGAAGGATGTGAGACAAACGTTTTTAGCCAGTAAACAGTAACAACCCACCTATGAGGTTGGTGGGAAGGCATTGATGATTTCAAAAGGAAATTGGATTGGTTCTTGAAGGAAATAGAGGTTATTGGGGATAAAACAGAGAAGTGGGATTAACTCAATGGGCAAAATAGCCTCCTTCTGCACAGTAAATACTCTAAATGGTACAAGAGAAGAGCAGGATGACAGCTTTATAGAGCTTCAGCATGGAGTCAATACTAATATAAACACAATAGACCAAATGCTGCCTCCTGGCTTCAAAAGGGTTTAATATCAATTTCTATGTGGAGACAATAAGGCTGAAGTATGTACTTTATCAGCTGGTTAAAGTTTATACCTAGCTTAAAGACCAATCTCTGTGAATAACTTTAACAGGAAAATAACTAATCAATAATGGTAATTCCTCAATGAACGTGACTATCAAACTTGTCTAACAGATAGTGACTCACTTCTATTTCTAGATAACACATTTGATGCACAGATTGACCTCAGGGATATTGTAACAGTAACTAAAACCAAAATTCCAACAATATTAGCAATAGCTTTTAGCTCGAAGTTATGTGGTACTTTTGTAGTTAACAGGTATATATTGCAGTTAACAGATACTTCCTCAATTGCAACCAAAACGTACCAGAGGGAAATCCGCCACCGAAGAACATGTTGAAGAGGTCTTCAGGTGAGATGTCTGCCTCAAAACCTCGATGGTAGTCAGAGGCACCATGACTGTGTCGGTTAGCAGCCTGTTTCTCATCACCGTATAAGTCATATTGCTTCCGTTTCTCTGGGTTGCTTAGCACAGCATATGCATTCCCAATAGCTAGAGGAAAGGAGCATTGGATCAGAGTTGTAAAGGGTCAGAGGAAACAAAGGATCTCTAAACCAAAGACTGCTCCCTCTAGGTGCCTGAAATAGCTATTCAGCATTCAAACCCAAACCATTAAATGATAATGTAACCCAAATTTCCAAGCACTGTGGTTCAACATGGCAGCAAAAATATCTTTTTCAGAATTCTAAGAATTTTTTTAGCTCTTTTTTTTCTTTACGGGGGGAGGGCGTAGATGTTCAGTCATTGAGTATAGTCAAGTCCCAATGATGGCCTAACATTTGCAAATTTGCTTTTCCATGCAAAATGTACAGTACACCTTTTTGTGCACTCTATGTCCAATCTTAGTTTATACGCAGTTTTAAAGAAAATAATTTTTTAAAAATTACTTCCTAGAGTGGAATGCAACTCATAGTTCACGTACAGTCTGCCACATTTGGGCTTTACTTGAATCAAGTAAATGGTGATTTGCACAATGTAAGTCCACAAATGGTGGGATTTGTGTACTAAAGGAATCAAGGGCTAGATTGGGAAGATGGGATTTAATGGAGGAATCAGCAGTGGTCTTGCTTCCTGGTGAAGCAAGCTAAAGAAGCCAAACGGTCTTCTCCTGCTCTTATTTCTGATGAGGTCAAAAAGATTTACTTTGACCAACAGAAGAAATATGGAACAAAGTCCCAAATGCCTCTCTTCTTGTAACCTCCTCCTCCAACAATTTTACATGATCTGAGAATTTCAAAACCTTTTTCACACAATGTTTGAAACAGCACAAAACAGATATGACTGATAAAGGGGTTTTCAGCCCACCTGGGCTCACTCAAGCAGAAAGAAGGCGCAAACTCTGGCACAGCATCCAGCTTTAATAGGCACATTCTTGACTTTGCTCCATAGGAGTCTTCTAGTACAGAAAGGATGCAGGACCCAAGTCCACCTCAGCCTGACTGAACTCCATGCTGTTGGCTCTAGTCTCTTCTACACTGGCCACCCAACTAATGGAGTTAACCAGCATCCTCCCCAAAATGTGTCCAAGTTAGTGTGCCAACATGTATTTTTATATGCACATTGTGGACCAGAGCTATGAATAGTGACGGTGGAGACTCCAACTTTCAATCCATTACAAGGCTGACCCAGGAAACTTCCTTGCTCTTACCACCTGAGATTAGCACAGGTTTACAGGTTGAATACTCAACCTGTTTTGGCTGTTTTACAGACAGATTTGTTCTTGGCTGGCAATGAAATTTGGAGCTTCTGGCACAGAGATAGGAGCCAAAGCAGGGAACTTCAGCTGTTTCTCTGCCACAGATGCAGCCAACAGTTGGAAGTTTTCAAAGACTTCCTTTTTTATTTTAGTCACGAGCATCTTCAATATCTTGCTTTAGTTTTAGGTCAGAAGGAGAGTTTATATTGGGGATGAATAAGAATACTTGTGTGAATTTGAGGTGTAGAACCCTACTGTCTGTCCTGTATTCTCAGGCTCTGTGTCTCCTGGCTTCTTTTCCTTGGACTTTGACTTAGCCTGTAATAACTGGAAGTATGTGGAAAGGCCACTGCTCAGTCAATCTAATTTTCAACACTTTGAGCAACTCCTGGAATTGATGTCCAAAATCACAATCATAGGTTTTTGTTTTTTTTGGCTTATTTTTCAGGCTTTTAATTGGCCTGTAAGACTAGTACTATGGATTAGTTTGTTTGATAACATGCACATATCTGAATCAGAAGGTAGTTGTTTTGAGTCTCACTCCAGGAAACATTAAGCAAAAGAACTGCCTGTTTTTCCTGATGAACATCTGGATTCAACAACATGACGAGGAGCAGATCCTGTCTTGATCAGGAACCTTCCTTCCAGCAAACATCAAAAAATATATGATTTAAAGTGTTCAATTATCTTATTGGTGTTTGTGGGATCTTTGAAATTATTGCCAAGGTTGGATCCCTTTCATCAACAAGTTCTTCCTTTCAGTGATGACATCCAATGGAATTATAAACATTCTTTTGCTAAAGTGACTTACACTGGAAGTCTGACACCAGCTGGATGTCCACTGACCTTTGAATGCCTCTGTAGCTCCTGGTGCCTGGTTCTTGTCAGGGTGAAACTTTAGAGCCAGTTTTCTGTAGGCTTTCTTCAGGTCCTCTTCTGTTGCATCTTTACTTAACCCTAGGATTTCGTAGTAATCCTTACACTTCTTTATTCTGTACAGCAGGCAGGAAACACAGCGATATTTCAGTATCCCATGAATAAACATAGGCAGATCAACATGAGGAATTAAACTATTCTGATGGAGATAGTGCACTTTTGGCACAAATAATGAGGAGATGCAAAATAAGCAAAGTGGTACAAATTTAAAGGGAGAGCAAGCATCGAGAGGCCTGCGGATAAACATATAAAGGTTAATGGAAGTGACAGGACAAGTTGGGAAGGCCATTTAAAGTAAACATAAAATGGTCCTTAGCTAAACAGGAGAAAAAGGAAAGTAAGTTATGTTTAACTGTGTCTGATCTGGGCAAACCATTCTAGGAAGGACATCAAAACAATAACAAGAGTGCAGAGGGTATTTATTAGAATGTTCTCGTGGGTGATTAAAGGATTGCTTTTCTTGGAGTAGATAAGGTCAAGGAGACATTCTGTGGAGGTGTTCAACATCTGGAAAGAATTTAAAAGAGTAAAGAGAAAGAAAATGTTTCCTGTGGATTTATGGACAGAAAACAGAGATTGGGAGTGAATTATGATGATCTGGAATACTCTGCCTAAAAGGGCAATGGAAACTCCCAGGAGGACCAGTTCCACCACAGAACACACCAGATGGCCTCCTTCTTTAGAGACTGCAATTTCCCTTCCCACCAGGTTAAAGATGCCCTCCAATACATCTCGTCCACATCCCGCACCTCCGCCCTCAGACCCCACCCCTCCAACTGTAACAAGAACAGAACGCCCCTGGTGCTCACCTTCCACCCAACCTACCTTCGCATAAACCAAATCATCTGCTGACATTTCCGCCACCTCCAAACGGACCCCACCACCAGGGATATATTTCCCTCCCCATCCCTTTCCGCCTTCCGCAAAGACCATTCCCTCTGTGACTACCTGGTCAAGTCCACGCCCCCCAACAACCCACCCTCCCACCTGGCACCTTCCTCTGCAACTGCAGAAACTGCAAAACCTGCGCCCACAACTCCTCCCTCACCTCCATCCAAGGCCCTAAAGGAGCCTTCCACATCCAAAGTTTTACCTGCACATCCACTAATACCATCCAATGGATTATTGCATCCGTTGCTCCCGATGCGGTCTCCTCTACATTGGGGAGACTGGACGCCTCCTAGCAGAGCGCTTTAGGGAACATCTCTGGGACACCCGCACCAATCAACCACACCGCCCTGTGGCCCAACATTTCAACTACCCCTCCCACTCTGCCGAGGACATGGAAGTCCTGGGCCTCCTTCACCGCTGCTCCCTCACCACCAGATGCCTGGAGGAAGAATGCCTCATCTTCCGCCTTGGAACACTTCAACCCCAGGGCATCAATGTGGACTTCAACAGTTTCCTCATTTCCCCTTCCCCCACCTCACCCACGTTCCAAACTTCCAGCTCAGCACTGTCCCATGACTTGTCCTACCTGCCTATCTTCTTTTCCACCTATCCACTCCACCCTCCTCCCTGACCTATCACCTTCATCCCCTCCCCCACACACCTACTGTTCTCCATGCTACTTTCTCCCCACCCCCACCCTCCTCTAGCATATCTCTCCATGCTTCAGGCTCTCTGCCTTTATTCCTGATGAAGGGCTTTTGCCTGAAACGTCGATTTTGCTGCTCCTCGGATGCTGCCTGAACTACTGTGCTCTTCCAACACCACTAATCCAAAAAAAAATAAAAACCAAGTCAACAGTAACTTGCAAAAGAAAATTTTGTACTTGAGGGAGGGAGGGGTTTGTAGAGTTAAAGGGAAAGTGCAAGGCAATAGGATGAATTAGTTAGTGCTTTAAAAAAATGTTGGCAGAGACACATTGCGTCAAATGGCGAGCTGATTTCACACTACAGCTTTTACATGAGTATTCTGAATGGTTTAGATCAATCATCAGAATGCAGCTGAATTGACAGTGTTGCCTTGGAATCACTTGCATCGTCCAACTTGTCTGTCGTCTCTATGGGAATTGTGTCTACTTGTGTTTCCCATCAGTCTTGCCACTGGCATTGTAATAGAGGCGGCAAAGTTCTGAAATGCCTCAAAATTTGGTCAAATAATTATGTTTAACAAATGGACAATATCCCATTGTTGATGACTGGTGGCAACAGAACCCCACATGTGTACACTTTAGATATAAGCGTCAAGTTCTTCTGCATGGGTGAAAAGTTCAAGAGAAGTAGCTGATCATTTTAAGTCAGGGAGAGGGATCTCAATAATCCTGTGATGTGGAGGTGGCAGAGTTGGATTGGGTGGACAAGTCACATGACACCAGATTATAGTCCAACAGGTTTATTTGAAATAATAAGATTTCGGAAGGCTGCTCCTTCACCTGGCAAAGGAGTAGGGCTCTGAAAGCTTGTGATTTCAAATAAACCTGTTGGACTATAATCTGCATGACCTCTGACCTTGCCCAACAATCCTAAGGAGAAAGTGAGGACTGCAGATGCTGGAGATCAGAGCTGAAAATGTGTTGCTAGATTTCTGAAGAAGTGCTCATGCCAAAAATGTTAATTCTCCTGCTCCTTGGATGCTGCCTGACCTGCTGCGCTTTTCCAGCAACACATTTTCAGCAACAATCTTAATCAAAGCTTTTGAGAGTACAGTATGAATTGCAGAGAGCTAGCCAGTAGGTTCTGATCAAGCATCCCACGCTCATCTCCCCTCAACCCTATGAAAAAAGAACGTATGGCACAGTGATCTTTTCCCGCTCCCTGGTCACTCTTGCATCTCTACCTCTTCACGGCCTCAAACTGATCTGGAGTGTAATTTTTTGCCGTCTCTCCTGTTGCCTCCCCAGATCCAGAGCTGGAACATGTGGTTCTTTTCCTTTGGTGACACTCCGATGAATCTGTGGTGTCTGACGGGGTGAAGTTACCAGACGGATGGCCGTTTTGCGTCATGGATTCTATCAAGTCTGGAAAGAAGAGAAAGAAAAAGGTGTTACTCTGAAGGCAAGGTCCAGAAGCATTGCACCTGCAGAGAGACTTGTGACAGACTTTTGGATGAGCCGTTCACTCAATCTGAATATAATAATTTACTTACATTAGCTCAAAACAGAAATAGAAAAAGATTCTCCAACTATGTTTTCCCAATTATTTATGCAACACCACTGTACATGAGTATTAAAAAAAAGGGTCCTCTTAGGGATCAAACAGAACAGCTGTTTGACCCTTGTTTGAGAGCATTTAAGAGCTACGTTCATGTCAAAGAAAAACTGTGATGTTCCTCCACCAACGTAATTTGTTTTACTCTCCTCCATTGTTTCCTGCCCTTTTGGTTTTGATGTCTGCTACTGCTACATTGTCCCTGACGGAAATGATCGCAGTTTGGGTGATTGGTAATTGCTGAATTGGTGTTTAGTTTCATAAAGTAAGACTTAAAAGAGAGCAGTGGGGAACTGTCTTCCGGACAGAGAAAGGTGCTAATCTGTACGTTTACAATAAAACACTTGTAAATATCAAAGCCTTTTGCTGTCTAATACAATATATTTCGAACTGAGATGAGGAGGAATTTCTTCAGAGGATGGTGAAACTGTGAAACTCACTGCCACAGAAAGCTACGGAAGCCAAGTCATTGAGTATATTTAAGGCAGAGATAAATGGGTTTTTGATGAGTAAGGGGATGAAAGATTATGAGGGCTTGAGAAACATATCAGCCATGATTGAATGGCTGAGTATAATTAATGGGCTGAATGGCCTAATTCTGCTCCTATTTGTTTTGGCCTACTGTTTATAAAAAATCTTGGTTTGTTAAACACACATTCTCATTCCTGAACACAAAAGCTGGCATCCCTGAACACAACATCCATATTTCTGGTGAGGATGTTTTGAAATGCATGAAAATCAACTTGATGTTCAGATCATTATTCTGCAATTTGAGAGACTCTCTTGTATATAAGCAGTGGGAGCCTGAGATGTTTCATTTGTGACCGTACAACAGATTGAAAATAAAAGCTGATAGTGGGGAGGTTAACCTGAGGGTCACCATGTCTCACACAAGGCGTGAGGTTGAGAAGCTGGGACCTTCATGGTAACCGCAGCAGGTGCAAGAATTGAACCCATGCTGTTGACATCACACTTCATCATAAACCAGCTGTCCAGCCAACTGAGCTAACAAACAGAAGATTTAATACATCTACTCAGTGAGCCTCTGATGTCTCTTCAGGCACAGTATCCTTATGCAGGGAGCTCTCTGCTCCTGCCGAATTCAAATCAATTATATATCAGAAATTTGGGTCACTGTGATATCTGTAAAACTGATTTCAAAATAAATTAAGAAAGCTGCAATATGCACTCACTCTCAACCTTTCTAGTTAAGTGTTGCTCCAGTTCAGTTAGAATCTAAGAAAATTATTTTCAGTTTTCCTCTGAGAGAAATGCTATAATACTACAGAATGCATGTCACAGCAGATCATTATTTGCGTATTAACTGAATGATAGAAATAAATTCCTCTTAATATGATCTAATGCAGATTGCTTTTGTGAATATTTTATCCAGGAACAGTATGTGCTCATGAAGTCATACATTGAAGCAACAAGTCTCTGGTTTATTGATAGCATTCCTACATCCAGCATTGAAGGCTACAGGATCAGCCCCACTTCAGATGGTCTGGAAAGTAGAGATTAAAATATGTATTCTAAATATTGGATTGACATCAAACAGGAGACTCACACCTGGACAGAAGATTGACTGGCTTAGGAGAAATGTCTTTCATCAAGCAATTCAGGAAAGTTGGAGGTGAGCCCCATTTCAGACACTTCAGCTAGGCATAAAGCGAAACCCTCAATTCAGAATATTGGGTTGATGTCCATTATTTTGATAGCTGCAGATAAGCTTCCCCATCTACCATCAGGTACAAGTGAGGTTTTTTAGACTTGGTTGAAGCTCACTTAAGAGAAGACACTCTGAAAACAGAAATTGCGAAGATGGAAACAAACTGAGCTATCTGCCCCTTGAAAGACATTTGGCCCATCAAGTCTACACCAACCCTCCAAAGCCCCTCCTCCGTCCTATCCCTGCATTTACCATGGGTAATCCATTTATCCTGCACACCCCTGAACACTATGGACAATTTAGCATGGCTAATCCACTGTGCCACATCTTTGTTGACCCCGGGAGGAAACTGGAGCACCCAGAGGAAATGCTGGAGACACAGGGAGAATGTGCAAACTCCACACAAACAAACAGTCACCTAAGGCTGGGATCAAATCCGGATTCGGGATGTTGTGAGGCAGTAGTGCCAATCACTGAGCCACCACGCTGCTGGACTTGCTTTCAGAAAGAATATAACCAATGCACAAACATAGAAGTGATGCTCAGGGATTTATAGACACAATTAAAATTAAAAGTGAAGGAACAACTGTCAACAATTCTAAAAGCAGCCTTTATGCAA
The DNA here is from genome assembly GCF_037043375.1 of Chiloscyllium plagiosum. Classification (NCBI taxonomy): domain Eukaryota; kingdom Metazoa; phylum Chordata; class Chondrichthyes; order Orectolobiformes; family Hemiscylliidae; genus Chiloscyllium; species Chiloscyllium plagiosum. The sequence goes on from NW_028270181.1 coordinate 7,889,425, forward strand.
ATAAACATTGAATTAAATATATTTATGCCTACTCCCTGCTCCTCCAAAAGATGTTCGGCCGCTTGTATGCCTCAGTGCTGATTCTGTAAATTGCACAGCCTACATAACAGCACAGCCTTACAATGAGCTCATGTAAATGCCATTATTTCAGATTACTTCTAAGTAATTTCAAATCCTGTTATTAGTCTATAACCATATATATTTTAATGTCTATACAACAAAATAACCCGAAACTTACCAAAAATGGAAGGATGGTTGTGTTTATGCAGAATCCATCTGGTAAGACATCAGCACTGATGGCATGCTGAGCCAAAAAGATGTGTGTTCAATTCCCACTCAACAGACATTCTGGTGCAGTACTAAGGGAATGGTAAACTGTCAGAGGCGCCTATTTTTTGGAAGAGTTGTTAAACTGACGTCATGTCTGGCCTTTCAGGTGTATGTAAAAGATTCCATGTCACTGATTGAAGTAGTGCAGGGGAAATTTCTCCAGTGTGCTGGGCAATATTTATCCCTTAATCAGCATCACAAAGACAGATGATCTGGTCATTATTACATTGCTGTTTGTGAGAGCTTGCTGTCTGCAAATTGACTGTCATTTTTCCTACAATATAACATGACATGGTGCTTTGTTGGCTTTAATGCACTTGGGAAGGATGAGGAGATAAAAGGTGCCAAATAAATATAGATCATTAAATATGCGAAAGCTTTTTGTCCTGCTACAGTCAAGGTCTAAAGAGTAGAATTGAAGTAAGTTGTACAAATTATGCTTGTATTCACCTGAATTTCAAAACAATGATCTAATCAAGGTATTTAAAATAATGAAGGGATTTCGGTTGAGTACATACAGAGCCAACCGTGTCCTCTGATAGAGTAACCCAAATAAAAAGGGAAGCTATCTTAAAATTAGAGCGAGATTGTTTGGGCCTGAAGTCAGAAAGCCCTTTCTCACACAAGGGAGTGAAAATCTAGGTTGGGGAATGAAAGAGAGGGGAAAGTGAGGTCTGCAGATGCTGGAGATCAGAGCTGAAAATGTGTTGCTGGAAAAGCGCAGCAGGTCAGGCAGCATTCAAAGAGCAGGAGAATCGACTTATGCCCGAATGAAAGAGAGGGGTAGGGTGAGAAGTGAAGTTGAACTGCAGATCTAACCAAATGGTGGAACTGGCTCAAGGGGCTGAATGGCCTCCTGCTGTTCCATTGTTTTCACCATTACTACAGACAGAGAAACACAGAAAAAGATTTCAGCCTGCTTCCCCATTCAATGTGATTACGATCGATCATATAATTCTGTACCCACTTTAGCCCTAAAAACTTATCTATCTCCTTGGTGAAAACATTCAATGTTTTGGCGTCAACCACTTTTTGTGGCAGAGAATTTCAGAGACTCAGCACTCTCTGGGTGAAGAGATTTCTCCTCATCTCAGTCCTCATGGCCTACCCCATATCCTTCGACTGTGACCCCTTGTTCTGGAATCCCTGGTCATCCGGAACATTCTTCCTGCATTCACTCTGTCTAGTCCTGTTAGAATTTTATAGTAAACAGGCCAAAGTGTTGATTATGTTTTGTATGAATGGTGCTAAAGTTATCTTAGTTTGAGCATGTGCCCACTTGACTCCCTCATTACTGTATTTACTTAGAAGCAATATGCTGCACTCAGCTTTTCCAAACCTTTAATTATTCTGTAAACTCAGTCATCTTTAAAATACCTCTTTACACTTTTGAAAAGACCAAATTCTTCTAGGCTTTCTCAATTTCGCAGATCTGTCATATCAGTTGGCTATGTACTCAACCGAATCCCTTCATTATTTTAAATAACTTGATTAGATCATCGTTTTGAAATTCAGGTGAATACAAGCATAGTTTGTACAACTTACTTCAATTCTACTCTTTAGACCTTGACTAGCAGGACAAAAAGCTTTGGCATATTTAATGATCTGTATTTATTTGGCACCTTTTATCTCCTCAGTCCTTCCCAAGTGTATCAAAGCCAACAATGCACCATGTCATGTTATATAAACCTCTTTACTTGTCCCGTTGGCTGAAGGAGAGTTGGCCAGGACAAAGAGAGAGATGTCCACTCTGTTCAACTACTGCCAAGGAACCAGGGACTTGGGTTTCAACAAGCAAGTGGAAGACTCTTTCAACAATACGTGAACTGGACTCAAGTTGGTCAGGCCAGTGTAGGTATTAATTTCCCTTCCCAGACAACAGTGAATTAGTTTGTGTTTCCATACCTTTCTCATTACTTTCTCACACTAGCCAAAGATTTTGAAAAATCTGTTTCACAACTTGCAACAGTGAGATTGAAACTCAAGACCTGAGATACCAGATCAGTACCATTATCATGAGACTGCTGGACCCATGCTCAAATGGGCTTGGCCCTTGTCCGTTAAGCACTGAAGAAGGCTCTCACTGGGCTAGTAATCCAGAACCTCAGCCTAATGTCCTCGGGACTTTGTTTGAATTCCATTATGGCAAGATGACGAAATTTGAATTCAATAAAAATCTGGAAGTTAGCCTGTTGACAACTAAGCAACCACAGTCAACTGCTGTGGAAAACAGTCAGGAAAGGAAATCTGGCATTTGTACAGAGTCTGGCCTCAACGTGATTCCAGACTCACAACAAGGACAGCGATTCTTAATAGTCCTTTTGTTAGAAATTGGGAAAGGTGTTGTTTTTGCAGATATAGAAAAAGCATACAGAAAAGGGGTACAGCAAGAGAACTATTAACTCTGCAGGTATTTAGGGAAGAGTATCTCTACTTTTCAGTGTTTAATTGTGGTTAATTAAATACTAACTTTGGTGTGTAATTATTATAGCAAATAGATTCTTTTCAAAAATTATGTTTTCAGCAAAAAGCTGAGATAACCGAAATGCTTGGGATATACAAAATGATACAAGTTAATGAAATGTCCGAGGATGGAATGTACCAGCAGAATTGATACAAAATGTTAAACCAGATGTTGATGTACTGTCAACAAAATAATGTGTGTGTCAGCACTTACAGGGAGGAAGGTTGCCAACCTGGGGAAGGGGGCAATGGGCGTGGAGCATAGATGGGCAGAGGCAAAATACTAAGAGAGATTGGGGAATGCAGGAGTCGGGAGAGGTGACCTCACGCAGCTCAAAAGTATAACTGTGTAGTAGTTTGAATAATCATGACTTCAATTGCTTTCTGCAATTGGGGTCCTTTCTTGCAAGATCATAAAATAATTGTCTTGTTTCCAGCTTTGGTGGTCTCGTATAATTTTATCGAGTTTGTTTCTTACAGATTTGGGGGCTCGTCCGTGATCCCAAGCTCTGGTTGCTCGGCAATTTCGGAAAAAAATCGGAGAAGGTACACCCCGCCGATTTCGGTGGTCTCTACTTTCCCCTATTGCCGCGGCGGCTCAGGTGAGTGAGATCTGAACTGAGAGACCCTGGAAACAAGACGTGTAGACGCGACGCGGCGGGTTCGGTCAGGTAACTCTTGTGCACAAGACCCGGGTAAGAAAAAGGTCTTAAATAAGTATTATCCGGGCGACCGGGGTAGGCAGCAGGTTTTTTTTTTGTTGTCAGTCTTTGCCACGAGCGAGGCGCACTAAGACATGGCGGGTTGGTCAGGTAACTCTTATGGACTTAAGACCCGCATTCGGGGGCAGCCGGGATTTGCAGCAGCACTTGCTGTTTCGCCGAGGTTCTAGGTGCGCTGAGATGTGGTGGTTTGTCGGGTAACTTTTATGTACACAAGACCAATCTAGATTTGCAGCGACATTTGTTGTTGGTCTTTGCCACGGACAAGGTGAACTAAGATGCGGCGGGTTGCCACGAGCGAGGCGCATGGAGACACGGCGGGTTGGTCGGGTAACTCTTATGAACTTAAGACCCGCATTCGGGCGGCCGGAATTTGTAACATTGCTGTTTCACTGCGGTGCGAAGGGCACTAGGACGTGGTGGTTCGGTCAGGTTACTCTTGTGCACACAAGACCCGGTTAAAGGTAAATTTCGGGCGACCTAGATTGACAACGGTTTTTGCTGTCTGGAATTGCCATGGGACAGGGCGTGCTGATGTGACCAGGTAACTCTTGTGCACAGACCAAGGTATGAAAATTGACCTTTAAGTATTACCTTGGCGGTCGGTTCCGTACGAGAAGTACGGGGGAATTGGCAACTTAAAAAAATAGAGAATAAAGGTCTTTAATTGGCTAGATTAATCTAACAAGTAAGGTGTCTACCTGATTCGATCACCCAGCCTTAGACCGATTGTTAAGAGGGGAAATCCCCCACGCGAAGGTCAGGACCCTGAAGTGGGTGCTGAAGAAGGTGACACTGAACCTCAGTAAGGTTAATTAAATTACATAAAGAAACGGCCGAGTATTGAAATGGGAAATAATATTAGTGATTTAAGTGTATAAGGAGAAACTAAAGGGATGTCCGAGGACCGCATTCCAACGGACAGCCCTTTAGGAAAAATGTTACGAGATTGGAAATATAATCCTCGGACGCGAGGAAAGGATAAAAAACAAATTATAAAATGCCAATAGAAAACAGCCTTGCAGTCAGGAGGAATCAGATTATGCTTCGTGTCAGAAGGGCTAGTAGCTGAAGGACTACGGAGGGTACACTTCGTAACTAACTTATAGTCAGACATCCAGAAAAATATTCAAAACCTAGAGGAGTCATTGCAGGAAGCTCAAAGTGTGTGTGTGTGTGTGTGTGTGTGTGTGTGAGAGAGAGAGAGAGAGAGAGAGTGAGTGAGTGAGTGAGAGAGAAGAGCTGTACAGTTAGTAGAAAGTTTAACCCTTGGTGATTCAGTCTGAATGCACATTTGTTTGTTGGTTGTTGAATGTTCCCTGGAGCTTGAGATCCGGGACTGTTTTGAATCTGATTTCTATTATGGAAATTTTAACATGATTTCTTTTAAGGTTAAGGATTTTGCAAGATTATGAAATAAAATGTTAACTCCTGCTCTTTTTACAGGTCATGACTACCTTACTATTAGTTTCTAACTAATCTCTTTTATCCTTACATAAAAGCGATTTGCAGAGGACAGTTGAAGTTTCAGTTCAACATTACATTGTAATAAATCAAAAAAAAAGAAAATCCTATAGTTAAAATCGGTGACCTTGGATTCGGCCATTATTCATGCATTAGAAGTTTTTTTTTAAAAACGACCTATAGCATTGTAATTGAGCAATGACTGGTCAGGACTACTTAAGAAAACTAATTTTGGATCAAGGGACTAAAACCGGATAATTATAGTGGATTTCAAAGTTGGGAACTGTATGCATTTTACATTTTAAATATTAAACACTGAATAAATGAATTTATAATACATAAATATATATACACAAGTAAGATTCCTAAATGTATATTTAGGAACAGGCTTTGAAGTTAGACAAGCATAAATTGATATTTGAGATTACAGGGAGCAAGAAATATTGCAATATTTCTTTAAAAAAAATCAAGGTCTAAACAAAACATTGGGTGATGAGGAATGGCCACAAGGTTGCCCTAAAGCTGTTCAGTTGGTTAAATCGGCTCAGCAATTGATCTGGCAACGTAACATGAGAAGCAGAAAGAAAAGGACAAAACTAAAAGGAGAAGGAAACCGGAATGGTGGCGGGCAGCATATTGAAAATAAAGGGAGGAGAAGACATCGGGGAGGAGATGTTAAGGGGTCTGGTGGACAGGAATAAGGATCAAAGTGGAAATCCCCACAGGCAGGATGTTATTACTGTGGAAAGACAGGTCACTTTATGAGTGTCCAGATCCGAAAAAGCAAGTAAAGGCAGTGCCGTTTATGAACCCTGATGAAAAATAGGGGTGTCAGGAGTTCCTGCCCCCGGGGACCCACCAGGAACTCTTGATAAATTTAAAGGTGGGACCTTACAAAGGGGACGTGGTTTTCCTAGTCGATACGGGGCAGCAAGGTCATCCTTAAATTTTAAGCCCAAGGGAGTGGAAACGAAAAAGTTAATTGGATTATGGCAACAGTTTTGTGATGAGAGGCATGAAGAATCAGTTTTGCGCTCATGACGAGATATTGCCACCAAATTGGGGATTGAATTAACCACAAATGGTGCTATGGGATCTGTTGAGGTTCTTAAAAATGAATGTGCTCGAGCAAAACAATTACAGAAACAGAATGAGAAGTCACAAGTGACTGGTAAACAAACAGAACTGCGCGATTACAGTTTTTAAAATGTTTTAGTCACTTGTTGCGTTTCCACCCTGAATTATATAATATATATAATTAATAATTATAATAAATCAATTGTGATAGCCTGAATCAATATTAATTGGCAGGATTCCTTCATACATTCTCAGTGACCTGTCATATTGATTCATGGTTAATGTAAAACATGAACTGCATTAATTCATTGTTAATTAAAGAATGGAAAGCTACATTACTGGCCAGAGTGTGTGCAGGCAGTGGTAGCAATAGCCTTATTGGTAGAGGAGAGTCGGAAACTTACTTTTAGGGGAGCCTTAGTAGTCAGCACCCCACAACCGGTACGGTCAGGAGAAGAAAGGGACATGATTAGAAGAGCTGCTCTGAGGGAATGGAAAAGAGACATCCGGTGGGTGAGGGAGTGATACCAGCCAAAAACAAATTCCCCAATGTGGACCCACATTGGAAGGGTATGGATGAACACGATGAGGAAAT